>NC_133648.1:52979859-53287640 GCF_009905375.1 Apium graveolens | reverse complement strand
AATGAATAAGCCAATGCCTCTAAGAATGCAATGACTTTAAACAGAGCTCGAATAAATCCCACAAACCAATTCACAAACTAAAAACGTGCGTGTGTGGAATGCTTAACAGATGTCTCTCGATACTAGATCAATAACCATAACTTATCTATCATCGAAACAATCAAAAGTTTATAAACACAATAGATAATAAACGCATTTTGACTCACAACACCTCCTTTCTACTAGAGTTATACAAGGATTCACACTATTATTGAACACATAGCAAAGATGCTTATTTGACCGTGCAATGAATGAGGTCCCAAAAGACTTATGCAATAATACCCATGTAGCGAGCATTAGGTTAGCGGATTCCAGACTATAAAAGCCTTAGGTCACTAGGCACAAAGTCCCCTAGAACTTAATAACTCGAGTATTAAAGAGCTCACTCTTGATCAATTATGCATAAACACATACTTTTTTTCTTTTTTTTTCTCTTTTTTCTTTTTTTTTTCTTTTTTTTTTCAATAATTTCTGAATGAGTGCGTTTCGCTCCATCTCATTCAACCCTACACTACTCATAAAAATATGAGCCGGCTACTAGCCATTTGGCGCCTAGCCTTACAACAACTAGCAATGAAATCCAAGTTTTTCTCCAGATAAAAAAATCAGTGTTTTTATGTCATTACGAGAATATCACAAATTCTAAATATAACCAAGTGATTAAATATCAACAACAAACAAGTATGATCATGATCTAGATCAAAAGCAACCCTATAAGACTTTGTGAAAATATTTGTTTCTGGCATGCAAATCAATTCATTAGGACTTAAACATCCCTCTATTCATCGTCACTACACTCAAATCAACATCAACTTATCAAATATCATAGTTCATCTTAAGGGATCATGCTAAGTATGCATGTAAATGCAACTATATGAAATCACATAAAAACAAACAAATATATCCTAAATGAACAATCATGCAAAAATATGAATGAACTTAAACATGCAATATCAATCTATATGAATCTATATGGACACACACACTACTAATCCTTACATTATCACCCCCAAACTTAAAATTTTCAATGTCCTCATTGAAGGTAATAATAAGGATTTCAGGCATACCTAATTAGCAGGAGAGTCACCCTCGTCGGGTGGAGGATCAGGTGGCCAATCAACCTCGCCACCAGTATCTCGAACAACAGTACCCAAAGCCTGTGTCAAATCTGCAGCAAAACGATGGTGAATGTCGTGCATGGCCTCCATACGCCTAATTACTCGCCTGCTGCTCATCACCAACACCAGTCCTATCAACTACCCGTGGCACATAAGAAGAACCCTCTGTAGGCACTGGAAGATCCATCCAACCACTCTCTACATCATCAAAAATATATCCCAAGCCCTTATCATGTGGTGCACCTAAGAATGAATAACTCAAGTCATCTGGCTTTTGGTTGAGCTCAAGTATGGGAGCTTCTTGAATAAATGGTTCAAAACGCTCCTAAAAAATTTTCAGCTCTGCTAACCCAAGAGAATCGAATGGCATATCCAACTTCCTCTTCCACGGAGGTGCATTCAAAACCTGCAGTTGCTCTACTTTAAAGCACTCCTCTTTAGCTGATGGTAACTTTATTTCCTTGAACACATTAAAAGTGACCTTTTGATCGTGAACCTTCATCGAAAGCTCTCCTTTTTGCACATCGATCATAGTTCGGCCAGTCGCCAAGAATGGTCTACCCAAGATAATGGGAATCTTCTTATCTTCCTCGAAATCAAGAATTACAAAGTCAGCAGGAAAGATGAGTTTATCCACCTTGACCAAGACATCCTCCACTATACCTCGTGGATAAGCGATGGAACGGTCAGCTAGTTGCAATGACATGTATGTTGGTTTCGGATCAGGCAGACCAAGCTTCTTGAAGATAGACAAGGGCATTAAATTGATGCTAGCTCCTAAATCACATAAACACTTGTCGAACGATAAGTTTCCGATGGTGCAAGGAATAGTGAAGCTTCCGGGATCTTTAAGCTTCGGAGGCAACTTCTGTTGCAGCACAGCACTGCACTCCTCCGTTAGAGCAACGGTCTCTAAGTCATCGAGCTTCACTTTCTGAGAGAGAATACCTTTCATAAACCTCGCATAGATAGGCATATGTTCAAGAGCTTCAACGAAAGGTATGTTGATGTGAAGTTTCTTGAACACCTCCAAAAACTTCTTAAACTGTTTATCCAGCTTTTTCCTCTGCAGCCTCTTAGGAAAAGGAGGTGGAGGATAAATTTGTTTCTCCCCTGTATTACCCTCAGGAGGAGTGTGTTCCAAAGTAGTCTTCCTTGGTTCCACCTCTACTTCCTTCTGCACTCCTTCTTCAGCCACATCTATATTTTCTGAAACTTGAGATTTTTCAGGCTCTTCGTCTTGCTGAATTTGGGGGCTTGCGACCTTTCCAACCCTCAAAGTGATGGCGTTCACCTGTTCTTCAACTTCCCTCTTGCCTGCATTGGCTTCTGTAGCACTAGAAAACGTTCCTGGTGGTCGATTCAATAAGGCATTAGCAATTTTCCCTATTTGGTTCTCCAGAGTCTTGATAGAAACAGCCTGGCTTTGGCATATAAGAGCCTGGTTTTTGCACATAAGCCTCAACTCCTCCAATTCAGATTTTCATTCGAAGATAGACCTGCATCATGATTTTGTTGTTAAATTTGGAGTTATTATTTTGGTGCAAATTGTTGCTGAAAACCAGGAGGGTTGAACAGCTTTTCCAAACTGCTGGAATGGCTGTTGTATTGCATTCTGATTGTTGCTCCAGCTGAAGTTAGGATGATTCCAGTTGTCAGGATGATAAGTGTCTGGAACTGGTTGCTGCGATCTCTGAAAGTTGTTCACAAACTGAGATGATTCACTAGATATAGCGCATTGCTCTGTCACATGCGGACCTGCACACAACTTACAAACACTAATTATCTGCTTAACACCATAGTTAGCCAGATAATCGATCTTTATAGACAATGCCTTCAGTTGAGCAGTGATAGCCGTAGTTGTATCCACCTCAAGAATTCCTGCTACCTTGTTCTGTGGCAATCTCTGGGCTGGATACTGATATTCATTAGCAGCCATCAATTCAATTAGATCATAAGCTTCCTCATAGCTCTTTGCCCATAATGCTCCACCTGCTGCTGCATCGAGCATGGGTCTGGACTGTGCTCCCAACCCATTGTAAAAGCAATTGATGATCATCCAATCAGGCATTCCATGACGAGGACACTTCCTAAGCATCTCCTTGTAGCGCTCCCAAGCTTTATATAAAGATTCTCTGATTGCTTCGCAAATTGAGTAAGAGCATTCCTGATTGCAGCTGTCTTCGCCATAGGGAAGAATTTAGTAAGAAACTTCTGAGCAAGATCTTCCCAAGTAGTAATCGAACCAGCTGGTAGAGAGTGTAACCAGCTCTTAGCCTTGTCCCTCAGAGAGAGTGGGAACAGTCTCAGCTTCACAGCATCTTCAGAAACTCCATTGAACCTGAAGGTGTCGCAGATCTCTATGAAATCCCTAATGTGTGTATTGGGATCTTCCGTTGGAAAACCCCCAAACTGGACTGAAGACTGTACCCATTGAATTATGCCAGGCTTGATCTCAAAGGTATTAGCCGTGATAGATGGCCGGATAATGCTAGATTGAATGTCACTGATCTTGGGTTGAGAAAAATCTATCAAGGCTTTCGTTCGTGCTACTGGATCTCCCATTGTAATGAGTACCTGAAACACAAACAAATAAACAGTGAAAGTAAAAGAATACAAGTCAGTGAACTTTAACGACCACTGATGACAAGCACATAAACTAAAAATTAGCACCGAGTCCCCGGCAGCGGCACCAAAAACTTGTTAGGGCAAAAACACGTGCTAATATTCACGCAAGTATACGCGTTCACAAGTAGTATAAGATATAAATTAGATTAATTCCCACAGAGACTAGTTTAGGTTAAGTTCAATTTATGCACCTATGCAACAATGTATGGTTATCGCTCAATGCTAAGACAAATAACAAATTGGGTTTTTATTAAGCTAAGAGATTATACTAAATAACATTAACTAAGAGAATTGAGGTTGAATTAATATATATAACAAATATGGGATTCTAACTTCATTAAATACTTCATTCAATAGCCTTTTCATTCTTAACCTTAGCACGTGATGGTGATGACACTAATCAGATAACACGAAACTGATAAACGCCAACTTTCGTTGCACGAGTACCATTCTACCAGACATCTACAAAAGAGATAGAAGCTGAATAGGCACCAATTATATTGAGACCCTATATGTCTATAGAATTTGACAACATAACGGTTTAAGCACAAGTTATCTATCTTGATTACATAGGGCAAGTAAAACGGTTAGAGTTACCTATGAATCATGCATACACATACATGAACCTATGCTAGCATGGCAAGTTCTAAACCTCTATATTCACTGTCACTTCAATAGAGATTAACACGCTATCTGATATGTTAGCTACGCACATAAGATGAATAAGCACAACCAATACTAGGATATCAATCAATCACCACACACCAAGATATCGAACCAATTAACTATTGAAATCCATAAGTAAATCCGCTAGAACCCCATGACAACGATTAACTCATAATAGAACTCATCGTCACCATGGGTTCCAATGAAAGCATGGTATAAACAAGGTCTTAATAAACTGAATAATAATTAAAGTACGAATAAACGAGATCTAGGTTCAACAAGAACGAAAACGAGCATCCAAAGTTATAACTAATTCAAAGAATCACAAGTTGAAAACAAGATCTTCTTTTTTAGAGTTGTTCTGTGCTTTAGGTCTTCTCCTTGGTATCCCAATCTTCCCGGATGATGAAAACCCTTTTTTTAAGTATATATATGACCCTAGTGGACCTGGACCCTTAAAATCGTCAAATTCCACTCAAAAAAGGCCTTTTCAGCGAAATTAGCGACCAACCACGCCTTGGGCGGCCGCTCAGCTCTCCTGGGCGGGCGCTCAGCTCCTGTCTGGAAAAATTTCTGATGAATCTTGTTTTGGCTATAACTTGAGTTCTACTCGTCAGAATTAGGCGATTCAACTGCCCACGTGAAGCTAACGAGATTCTCTACAACTTAACAATGGCCTAGGCTTCAAATTCTGATCACTTTTTATCATATTTCCTTTAAAAGCTCTTTTCTTCATATAACTGATACCTGAAATGCAATAACACAAAAACACATCAGAATACCAACAACTTAAATCCAAAACACCAATTTAAGCTTGTCATAAAGCATTCCAAGTGGATATAAAATCCACTTATCAATGGGATGCCTTGGAGACAAGATGTAAGGGAACTGATTAGATTAAGAAGAACATGAGGACTATACTCACTCAAGAGTATGAGCACTTTGACTCAAAACCTGATAAGTCATTAACTGGTTTATATGACAGATTTGTCAAACTCTTGAATGATCTGTCACTGGTGGATAAGGAATATGATCTTGAAGATACTAATCTTAAATTCCTTTTAGCTCTCCCTGAAAGTTGGGATTTGAAGGAAACTACTATAAGAGACAACTATGCTCTTGATGAAACTACTCTGGATGAAATTTATGGTATGCTCAAAACTCATGAACTTGAGATGGATCAAAGAAGCAAGAGGCATGGGAGAAAGTCAAGGACAGTTGCTCTTAAGGCTGAGGAGGAATCCCCTAAAGTGGCTGTCTCAAAGAAAGGCAAAGGAAAATGCACCTATGCAGGGGGAGCATATTGAAGATACAACCACATCTTAAGAAGTATCAGAACCTAGAACATGCTCTTCAAGTTTTGATTCATCAAGTTCTGATGGGTCAAGTTCTGATAATTCTGGAAACTCAAATTCTGAAGGATCCAACTCAGAGAGCATAATTTCAGGGGGAGCATCAGAAAATATTGATGGAGACAGCATGGATCAGGGGGGAGCATCCAGTTCTAGAGATCACCTTCCATCTACAAGGAAGTGGACTAAAGCACATACACCTAACTTGATTATTGGAAATCCTGATGTAGGTGTCAGAACTAGAACAACTACATCAAATGAATGTCTCTATCATTTTTTTCTATCTCAAATTGAACCAAAGAAAGTGGAAGAAGCTCTTCAAGATGCTGATTGGGTGCAAGAAATGAATTTGAAAGAAACAAAGTCTGGACCCTAGTGCCAAGACCAAGGAACAGATCAGTTGTTGGTACAAAATGGGTGTTTAGAAACAAAACTGATAGTGATGGCATAATTACAAGGAATAAAGCAAGGCTGGTTGCAAAAGGATATTCTCAACATGAGGAAATTGATTATGATGAAACATTTGCACCGGTTGCTAGATTGGAAGCCAAAAGGATATTTTTGGCTTATGCTGCTCACAAAAAGTTTACAGTCTTTCAAATGAATGTAAAAAGTGATTTCTTAATGGAGAATTGGAAGAGGAAGTATATGTTGAACAACCTCCAGCTTTTGTAGACTCAAAATTTCCTAATCATGTCTATAAACTTGATAAAGCACTTTATGGCCTTAAGCAAGCTCCAAGAGCATGGTATGAGACATTAGCTCAGTTTCTTCTGGAAAGTGGATTTAACAGAGGGACTATTGACAAAACATTGTTTTATCTCAACCATGGAAAAGACTTACTTTTGGTGCAAATATATGTTTATGATATCATTTTTGGTTCTACAAATGACACACTTTGTAAGAAGTTTGCCAAGCTGATGCAGTCAAAATATCAAATGAGTATGATGGGAGAACTAAGCTATTTTCTAGGCCTTCAAGTCAAGCAGAATGAAGAAGGAACTTTTATTTGTCAATCTAAGTACACCAGAAATTTATTGAAGAAATTTGGAATGCAAGACTGTTCAAGTACATCCACTCCCATGGCCACTGCAACAAAATTGGATAAAGATACTGGTATATCAATAGATATTACTAATTACAAAGGTATGATTGGCTCTTTACTCTATCTAACTGCTAGTAGACCTGATATCATGTATGCTACCTGTCTTTGTGCAAGATTTCAAGCAGATCCAAGAGAACCTCACTTAACAGATGTGAAAAGAATTTTCAAGTACCTTAAGGGTATAGCTGATCTAGAATTGTGGTATCCTAGGGAATCAGATTTTAAGCTAATAGGTTACTCAGATGCAGATTTTGCAGGGTGCAAAATTGATAAGAAAAGCACAAGTGGAAGCTGCCAATTTCTAGGAGGCAGATTGGTTTCTTGGTTTAGAAAGAAACAAAAATCAATTTCCACATCAACTGCAGAAGCAGAATACATTGCTGCAGGAAGCTGTTGTGCATAGATTCTTTGGATGAGGAATTGGTTACTGGATTATGGGTTAACATATTCTAAAATCCCTATTTACTGTGATAATCAAAGTGCTATTGCTATGACAGGTAATCCAGTTCAGCACTCAATGACAAAGCACATCAGCATTAGGTACCACTTCATAAGGGAACATGTGGATGAAGGTACAGTGGAATTGCATTTTGTTCCAACAGATCAATAACTAGCAGATATCTTCACAAAACCACTGTGTGAAGCTACTTTTACTAGATTGGTAAATGAACTTGGAATGGTTTTAGGTTCTTTCTCTAAATCTTCTTAGTTTATGTTCTGATACATCAGATTTTATGATCAGTATTTACATATATTACTATCTTTGTGTATTCTATGCTTTAATTGAAATTTTACTAAGTGATGATTGTTATCTGATATGAATTTCTAAAACATTGATAGTGATACGAAAGTTTCTGTGACTATTCAATCCAATGAGGATAACTGTGCTAAATGCTGACCTAGTAGTCTTCAATATACTAAATATCCAATGTTTGAAGTAATTGTTTAAGTGGAAATCTTTTAACACAAGCAAATTCTGATATTGAGCTTAGTTAGGTTTACTTTGTGTATCTTATTACCAAGTCAAAAACTAGAATAGTGCTTCTTATCTGTTAAGTTCCGATGTTATTAAATCTAATGGATGTACTAAGTGCTGATAAGCTTCACTTATCAAAAGAAAAAGAAAAAGGAAAGAATTAAATGTCAGGTACTCCTTTGAGATCTAGAGTAAAAATGTGGAAGGGAAGACCCAAGTGCATTGCTGGTATTAAATAATATGCATTAGAAAAGCAAAAATTTTCTTGGTGACTTTTCACACTCTATGATTACTGGAGAAATACTTTGACAACAGCATAAATCCTGATAAGCAGTCGTGACTCACTTACACTGAGAAGCCACTGTAAAAAGGAATTTCAAAAGATGCATTAAATGAGCACAAAACAGTTGAGGTGAACTCATGCATGAACTCATTCTATAGTAAACTTCAGAATAATGACAGATTTTGAGCAACGTTCTTAGTTATGCCTTAGTTCTAAGATGTACTGAATAATGACAGATTTTAAGTTGGAATCCTTGACTTGGTACACTCTACCATACAGCTTCAATCCATTTAACAGTTTCTGAAACCTGTTGAAGGTATCTTTTAATGATTCACCTTCTTCACAGTGAAAATATTCATACTGTTGAATAAGAAGCTGCATCTTGTTCTCTCTGACCTGCTCAGTACCTTCACAGATGATTTGTACAGTATCCCAAACTTCCTTTGCAGTTTGTCTATTGATGACATTGTCAAACATATCTTGATCTAAGCCATTAAACAAAATGTTCATAGCTCTCTTATCCTTGCGGATTTCTTCCATGTCTTCAATAGTCCATTCTGCTTTTGGCTTGGGAATGGACTGTCCAACAGCAACTGTTACAGTAGCAGCTGCGGCTACTTTGTGAGGGATGTGAGGACCATTTTTTCAAGTTTTGAGCAGTTTCTAAGGCTAAGTGTTTGAGTGATCAAATGTGTGTGAATTGCTTGAAGCTGATGCAGACAGATATATATTCAAACACAAATGTAATGAACACAAAGAACTCAAAAACTTTTCTGGTGGATTTGTTGTTCCACCAGAGATGTGTTATTTCAGAAAATCTGTGATTCAAAGAATTAAATCACAGCTGCTTCCTAGTACAAACTAGATGATTTTCTCTTTTGATATTTCTAAACAGCTCAAGGAAAATTCATATATAATTACTAGCTGCTACTTGGTTTATATCACCAAGTTTACAAGTGAAGACAAACTGTAAAATACAATTGAAAAGATTCTTCACATGTTTCTTCTTCATTTCTCTATCCAATGCAATCTAGGATAATCTGTAAATCTTTGAATACTTCCTTGTTTGCATCAGAATGGAAATGCTGCATTTTCTTGATTCCTCCTAGAGGCTTCCACATTCCAGTGTGTCTCTGTCAACCCATGTGCCTCTGTCAGCTTGTGAATTGTCACTATCAACTACTAATGAACTAAGCATCCGTTGAAGCTTTCATCCGTTGATGCCTTATCCGTTGAGGCTTTATCCGTTGAAGCTTTATCCGTTGATGCATTATCAGTTGAAGTCTTTATCCGTTGAAGCACTTATCCGTTGATGGATATTATCCGTTGAAGCATTAGAGACATCCGTTGAAGCTTTGTTTCTTATCCGTTAAAGGTCTTCAATATCCGTTGACACTTCTTCACTTATACAAAATTACAAGGCATGAAATATTTACACTTAGCCCTCCTATTTGTACATCCATTAGTAGTCAACATGACTGATCATTTCCTAACAACGTCTAAGAATTACAGCTTGAAACCAGAGAGTGAAATGTGCTATAATACTAAACTTATTGCTAAGTAAAGCTACTCCTTCAACGGATAGCCAAGATGGTCTTATCCGTTGAGGCTACAAACACTAGATTTCTACTTAAGTGTTTTGCTTAACTTATCATCAAACTAATACACATATTCCTAACAATCTCCCCCTATTTATGTCTACTAGAACTGTAGGCATAAATTTGGGTTTAGCTTGATGATAACAAAACACTTAACAAATATATAAACTGTAATAAAGCAGAAATTCAAAAGTGCTACAAAAATGTATATGCTGAGATAGAATTGAAGAATTACATTGTTTCCAAGGGTGCTCCTTTAGCCTGAGCAAATTACTTTCTTTTCCTTTGATCCCTGGTTTTCTTTCCTAGCCTCCTGTCATTCTCCTCTATTTGAAGTTGAAGTTGTCTGTAGAATTCAGCTTCATCTTCTTCATTGATATCTAACTTAGATTGCATGTCCTTGAGAGTTTCATTACTAGCAATCTTTAGCTGATCTTCAATTCTGAAAAATCTTCTGACTCCTTTGTTGTCTCTGAACTCCATCAACCAATGAGGTGATTTGTGAATTGTAATTCCTCTTTCTTGAATGAGTAAAGTTCTAGGCAAGGCATTGGGCTCCCTCCAAGTTTTCCTTATGTTGGCAATCTTGTTGAGAATCTCAGTCTTGGCAGTCCTGGTAAAGCCAGAATCCTTTTGTATGGCTGAGTAGACTCTAATCAAGGTAGAGTAGCCTTCATTAAGAATTCTGTGAAGAGGCCATGTTCTTTCCCCAGCTCCTTTGTATTTGAACACTAGTCTTTCTGGTAGCTGTCTGTAGGCAGCTATTCCCCTTACATCCTCCAGCTCATCCAGATAGAGTTCAATATCTGAAAATTCTTTTATGTCACAGATGTGAACATAATCATCTTTAGAGGTTTGAGGTTTAGGCTTAGGCTTCTGTGTGAATTTGATTGAGGCTTTAGAGGGTGTTGATTTGATTCTTCTTTTCTGCTTCTTTGATGGTGGAGAAGAGGTTAGGAAGGTGGGCAATTTGATGGTGTCCCAGTCAATTGGTTCCTCCTTGGGAATGATTGTTTCACCATGAATGTTCATGAAGGGGTCAGGTACAATTGGTTCAGGAATAGAGGGTAGTGGTTTGGATATTGATTGGGTTTCTTCAGTCTTGTCTACCTTCTTTCTCTTTGCATTGACCTTCTTTCTTTTCCCTTTCTGCCATTCTTCCTTACTTCTTTCCTCCATCTCCGTACCAACCATGTCCCCCATAGCTTCATCTTCACCTTTGTCTTCAATTTCTTTCTGTTCTTCAGCCTGACTTGACTTTAGCTGTTTTTCAAGCTTTGCTTGTGCTCTTTTGTCAGCCTTTAGCTGTTTGGCTTCTTCCTTCAACCTTTTGGTTTCTTCCCTCTTGGCTATTGAGAATTTGGGATGTCCTTGCATCACACATATGCTCTTTCCCTCTCTGAAGATAATAGCCATGTTTCTCCTTAAAGCCTCATCCATGGTCTCTTTGAGATATGCAATACTTCTACCTAAAAGCTTGTCCTCATCAGCTTTTGGAAGAGGAAAATCCACCTCTTTTAGAGGATTCTTTGTAGAGTCCTTATTGGATCTGTTGTTGGGCTTGAGAACCATAGGTTGCAGATCTTTGGAAGAAGTTTCTCCATCCTTATGCCTCCCTACTGGCTTGAGTTCCATAGTAATTGATTCCACTTTTGTGCTATGCTTCACAGATTGTGATTGAGAAGTTGTAGAACCAAATATTAGTTGCATCTTTTCATCAATCTTCTTCCTTTGCTCTTTGACTTGCAATTCAGCTGCTGCTATCTGGATTAGATCAATTCCATCTAGCTTTCCTTTGACTTGAATAGTTGGAGAAGTTGTGATGACAGGAACTAGCACTTGAGAAATCTGAACTGTTGTAGATGGCTCTCCTTCCCCTGCCCCTTTATTCTCCCCCTTTTTGTTATCATCAAGGGTAGGGGTCAAGCCTTGTGCTTGTGCCAGCTGCATGAGTAGATTTGTTTGAGTTTGTTGATTCTGAAGAATGGTGACCACAGAGTCTTCAATGATTTGAACCCTATCTTCCAGTCTGGCCAGCCTCTTGTCAGCATCAGATGCTTTCCTCAGTCTCTCCAACAAATCTTGCATAGTACCATAGGGTATAACTGAATCCAATTTCTCAGCATTGTAGGATTTCAGGTCAGCAATGTCCAGCTTGAGCTCATCCACACTTAGAGTTTGCTGGTAATGCTGCAACTGCAAGAGATGCAGAGATTCCAGATGAGCTTGAAGAATTGCCTTGGTACCAGCATCCTGAGTCTCCTGAAGGGCTTGCTGAATTGTCATGACTTGTCTGACCAAAGTGACACCAAACTCTCCTGGTGTTGATGGTTTTGCCCATGCCCATGCAGGAAGATCAGGAACAGAACTTGGGCCTGCTACTCCCCCTAAGTTCATGCTCTCATGCAAAGAATTAAAGTCATCATCATTAGAATTTACTCCAAATTCTTCAGATGGCTCACCAGCTTGAGAAGGCAGCCCGTTGACAGCAGCTTTGTCTCTGAGAAGAGATTCTGAAGTGTGTACAATGTGTAGTGTCTGTTCTGCCTCCACATTGCCCTGTACAGCCAATAATTGATAGGCTAAAACAGGGTGAGTAAAAGTGTCAGCATCCAAAGAAATTTATCAATGACAGCTTTGTAATGTTGCTGAAATTGTCTTTCCTTATCTGCATCATCCACTTTCATTAACTCACTAGCAATGGCTGGATCCACCCTTAGAGCTTCTGTACCTGCCTTTCTCTCAATTTCTCTCTGTTCTTGCATCAGGGGCTCCCCCTGGCTCACAGACACCCTCACACCCTCACCTTCACCTTCTAAGGTGGCACTCCTCTCACTCACTTTTGCCATGCTGGAAGAAATAGCATGCATTTGGTGACTCTCATCCTCTCCTTTTGCCTGGGAGCAACCCAGCCTCTCACTCAAAAGATCACTCCCTTCCCTCAAACCTAAAAGTGATTGTACAGTTGCCATGTCCTCTACAGTTGGAATTGTTTCTGTTAAGTGTGTAGAGGCCATCAACGGATAGGGAGTATCCGTTGAAGTAGAAACTGATGGTATCAACGGATAACTACTGTTAAGCTTATCCGTTGAAGAACAACCACTTGTCAACGGATGAGAGATATCCGTTGAAGAAGGAAAAGATGTAGATATAGAAAGTGACATAATTGTTGAATCTGTGTGGATTGATTTTAAGTGAGGTAACACAGAATCTTCAACTACATCTGAAAGAATTGGATGATGATCCAACAAATCATCTAAAAGATGATGATCATCAGGTTTTGAGTGGGGCTCCTCCCTGAGTTTTAATGAGGGAGAATCAGGAATTGATGTGAATATCATATCCACATCCAGAGAGGGTGTTGGAGAGTTTGATGAATGGTGTGTTTCTATATTGAGAGAATGGGGCTGTGATTCCACATTTGCTGGAATCACATCAAGCTGAATTTGAGAAGGCACAGATACTGGTGGATGTATCTGTGCTGTGTGTGTCCCTTGTGTGGAAACTAGGGTTTTGGCCTTCTTCTTCCTTGAAAAGGCTTTTGTTAGGTCACACACACACTGTAGAGGGGGTGAATACAGTGTATAGTACACTCAAATCGAACTTTAAGAACTTAAGTAACAGAAAACAAACTTTATTGAAACAATAAACTCTGTTACAGTATGGAACTGTTACCTCTCAGTGATGAACAAATATCACGAGAGCTGCTAGGGTTATAAAGAATAATAACTTCGATAATGATAACACTTATAGTGTAAACCCTATGCCTCTGTTTATATACTATACAGTTACAAGATAATCGCTAATTGATATGGAATATAATTTTGCTTCCTAAAATATATCAATCAGATATCTTTTCTTCCAAGTATTCCATTCTTCACGGAATTCCTTCTTCATGCATATCTCTTCTTATGTTTATCTCGATCTTCTTTCCTTTAATCAGCTACTGTCCTTATCTGATTGTCCTTCAGCACTTAAGTTCTGATATCTATCTTCTGATGATTATCTCCTGATAATATAAGTACTGATATCCTTAAGTCCTGACTTCCAGTATAAGTACTGATCAACAGTTAAGTACTGATTTATCCTGTTCACGTAAGTTCTGAAAGCTAAACATAAAACATATTAGCCATGACATTATCAAATATATCTAACAATCTCCCACAACTTGTAAATTAACAAAATATACAAGTTTAACAGATATTTGATGATGTCAAAAACAATAATTACAAATGCATGAGAAATAGACTAGATAACTACAACTTACAGTCCTTAAAGTTTTTACCAATTTCAACTTCTGATAACAACTTCAATCTGTATAAATATCATAATTTAAGCAGTTGTAGATCTTCGACTTGGCTTCTTCATTTTCTGATCTCTCTGATGTCAGGAGTTGTTCTGAGATAGTTCTTCAACAAACATTTCTCAGCATATCTTAGTTCATCAATCATTCTCCTTTTAACACCTTTAAGCTCTGCAGTATCTTCACCAGTTTGAAAGATTGCAGCTCTGAGATCATTAATCTTTGCTTTTCTTAACTCCTGATCTAGTCTTATGACATAAGCTTTGTCAGATTCAAGATTGAATTCAAGTCCCTTAATACCAAGATACGTTCTGATCTGTGCAGTATTAGGATTCATATCAACAATATCACCATTGTGATCTCTGTACTTTGGAACATATATGCTGTCAGACTTAACAGAATAAAGCCTTTTCTGTCTCTGAATCTGTTCTTTTAAGTAGTTTGCAGCAGTCTCTGTTATTCTGTCATCCACTTGAAGTAAGAAAAGTACATGCTCCAATTCTTCAAAATACTTCAAAGGAATGGTATTTTATCTTATATGATAAACCCTACCATCTGTCATGAAATACAACATGATGTATTCTTTCAAGTAG
This sequence comes from Apium graveolens, assembly GCF_009905375.1. Lineage (NCBI taxonomy): Eukaryota > Viridiplantae > Streptophyta > Magnoliopsida > Apiales > Apiaceae > Apium > Apium graveolens. The sequence goes on along the minus strand of NC_133648.1, from coordinate 53,272,979 downwards.
GTATGGTAAACCATCTGTACAGATTCCAGTTGATTCAATCTCTCAGGAGTTGCTCCAATACCTGGTTCACTCAAGGAAGTTGGATCATTGGTAGTGTTGTGTACTCTTCTTTCATCAGCACTTCCCAATCCAGTTTTATCTCTAGCTTCCTTTCCAGTAACTACTCTTGCTTCAAAACCACTTGCAGTAGTCTTCAAAGATTGAGTCTGTTTTGCTTTAGTGAATCCTGGTAGGAGTGTTTTAGATCTATTTTCTGATATCAAGTTAACTTGAGCACTGTCAGAGGTTACTTGCTTCTTCTGAATATCAGAACTTACAATTTCTTGACTCTGAACAACTTGAGCCATGTCAGAGGTTGTTTTAAGAACTTTTCTTGTAGTCAGAGCAAGATCATCTTTTCCATCAGTAATTTCTTCTTCCTCAGGAGGTACATAAGGCTTGATAGGTTCACCAACCTTTTCTTTACCCTTGGATCTTGGATCTATCTGTGGTTGTGATCTAGCCAAAGTTGCTTCAGTATGTATCCTTTCTTTGATCACAATGCCTTTAGGTTTTGGAAGTAACTTTTTACCAGAAGCTTCAGATTTAGATGTGACTTTCTCTGATTTAAGTCTGGCTTCTTCTTCCTTTAAACTTTCCAAGTCCATCCCTGGATTTTCTTGAAGAAATAACTGTCTTGACATTTCCTCATCAAGATCTAGAAGTTCATCAGAACTTATCCTTTTACCAGCAGCAAAACTTATTCTTTTCCCAGTATCAGAACTTGTTCTGTGACTAGCTTGTCTTGATGTAAACTTTCTACCTTGACTATGACCACTACCCATTCCAGAGGTTCCTTGGTCATCTTTTCCATCATCCTTTCCTTGCAGTGTCTTGTTGGTTTTGCATTTGGACTTAATTACCTTCTCCCCCTTTTTGGCATCAGCAGGTAATAAAAGAGAGATAAGTAGTTCCACTGAGGTCTGGATTTCAGTAAGTTACGATTGCTGAGAAGCTTGATTTGTCAGAATTTGATTAATCTGAGCTTGTTGCTTCTCTTGAGTTTTCTCAATATAAGCAACCCTGTCAATGGTAGGTTGGAAGAACTTTTTCTTATCAATTTTCCAAACTTGTTCCTGTTTGATAAAGTTCTCCTGAATCTTGTGTAGCTCTACATGAGTATTGGAATGAAGACCTTGTAGATGTTTAGTACTCAATGCAGTGACTCTAAGCTGGGTTTTAAAATCATCAGAATTTAACATTTCATCAGCTTTAGTCAAGTGCTCAGCAAGATGTAAAGCATTTGGAACACATGAAACTGAGTTCCATTCCTTAGTCCACTCCTGACCTGCAGGAGTTTCACTCCAAGGTACTGGTACATCCCTGATAACAAACTCCTTTACCAGTTCAGACTTAGGAAGAGTCAGTGGAGGAGTATGTCCTGAAGGACTTGCTTCATCAGCATCTACAGTTGTAGCAGTCTCACCAGTATCTCCAACATTTGCAGCATCAGAACTTAAAGAATCAGTATCTTCTGATAAGACAACAGTGTGAGTAGCAATGGAGGCTTCAGCATCCTCTAATTGCTGATCTGATACTAAGTTCTGATCAACAGCCATATCCTGATGCTCACCTAAAATCTGATCACCAGCATCTTGATGCAGAGAAGGTGTTGTTGATAACTCTGGAGTTTGAACAACATCAATAACAGGTGTTGTAGAAGTAATATTTGCTGTTGGAGCTTCTAAGAAAAGTATTTCAGGCACAACCAGGTTCTGTATATCAATTTCAGCAATTGTGCCTGGATCAACAAGAGACACAGATGGTGAGTTAGCCTTATCAGATACAGCTTCCTGAGATGGAGTTGATGGAGAAGAAGTGACTGGAGGAAATTCCTTGCCTTGTGAGATCAGAGATTCCTGATCCCCTTCCTTAGCTGCTTCCTCCTCATCATCTGAAACTGGCCTTTGTGCCCTCTGTTTCTTGTACTTCCTTGTTGATTTGGATTCCTTGGGAGTTTCAGGAACTATCATACGTCTAAGCCTCTTGAGAAGCCTAGAACCCCCAATGTCAGAATCCTTCTGAGAAGTTGCTTTCTCATCTTCAACCACCACAGGTTCTGAAGAAGGAATCTGTTCCTCAGAATCTGATTCATCTCTCAAAGTAAATCTCCTCCTCTTTTGAGGTGTTTGAGGAACAGTCTTTGTTCTCTTTGGCTGAGAGGATGTAGGCTTCACAGTAGGTGCTGAAGAAGAAGGTTGAGCAGTCTGTGAAGTGGAGAGATAGGATTTGAGATAAGTTCTGAGGGTAGGTTGAGTAGAATGAGTGGTAGGTACTGAGGTTGATGGATTTTGGTTATGGTGAGTTGGTTGAACATTTGAGTAAACAGATTTGTAAGTAGCAGGATCAGCATTTACCAGAATCTGTTTCACAGACTGAGGGATCTGTAATTGTCTCACCATTGATTTCTTTGTGTCAGCATTTATCAGGTCGTTAAAGTACCTTTTTGCAACCTTAAAAGGTGGGGTTTGAGTGCTGACTAACTGGGGTTCATCAGTACAGTAAGTGTAAATAAGTTGACAGAATCTAGCAAAATAAACAACATCTCTATCCTCTGTCATCCTATCCCCAATAAAACCAATTATTCCAGTTGCAAAATCAAAATGAGTTTGATGGATAATAGCATACCCTATGTGCTGACTCAGAATTGGGATAGCATCAAAATTTGAACATTTGTTCCCAAAAGCTTTGGTGATGCAATCAAAGAAGAAACTCCATTCTCTTCTGATATTAGCCCGTTTCAACTGTCCAAGTTTCGTCAGACTCTTTCAATATCCCAATTCAGCCATTAACTCCCGAAGGGCTGAGTCCTCTGGAACTGAGAAAGTACAATCCTCGGGAAGATGTAAAGCCCTGCGTACTGTACCAGGAGTGACTACAAAAGATGAATCACCCACTTGGAAGATAATACTGGGAGTTCCACGATTACCACCATCATCAAAAACGCCAGTCCTCCAGAACCTCAGAACTTGTTGACTTGAAAATAATTTAGGCTGAGTTAAGGCGTACCCAACCTCACTATGTGTAAGAAGATCTTGCACAAAGTGCAATTCAGATGGAGCTTCAGCATGATCAAGAATTGCAGCATAGTTATTTGGAACAAACTTTGCTCCATCAATGATTAAATCCTTTGGTGCCATGTGAAAAAAAATTGAGAATTAAGTATGCCTGATAGGTGTTTGATATAATATCTGTATGAAAACAACGAAAATAGTAAAGTGAAGGAGAGTAAAAGTAAGAAGAGAGATAAAAGATGAAGAAATTAAAAAGATTAAAGAAATCTTCTCTCTGCTGTACTTATACAAAAAAATATTACCGTTGGACACCTGTCAGACATGCAATAATAATGGATAGTTACTGGGCTCGAGAAAACAGTAATCATTACTTACCCATTTGCCGAGTTTCAAGGAAAAACTGTTCCATTTATCAAGGGAAATAATTCAAATTTTAACCCGTTATCACTGATTGAATTATTTGTCACTGCAACATTAATATTCTGAAAATAAATCATGTTAAAAATGATCGAGATAATTTCGATGAATAAGTGCTGACAGAGAATCAGAACTTAACTAAAAGCACAATTTAAATGGTCATCAGAATATCAATCAGGATTTATCAACACAAGATAAAATAACTCAGAGACAAAATCTCGAAGTAAAAACAGTTTTCATTAATATATCAAGTCAATACATTTATGAAATGGAAATTACATCAATACAAGATTTTCCCTAAGCTTCTAACCCTAACATCAACAGCTTTAGTCCTAGCTAAGAAGCCTGACAAAGCTGAGGATGAAGAAGAACAGGAAGAAGACGAGATTAAGTCATCTTCCTCTTCCTATCTTCGACGAACAAGATGGCGAGTCATATGATTCGCTCTTGCTGACGGATACGACGAAGGTGAAGGTCTCTTCGAACGGCCACCAGATCACGTTTAATAACCTCTGGAAATTGAATCCAGAGATTGTGAGGGATGTTGGTGATAGGGTAGGGAGTTGGAATTCCATTCAAAAAGACATGCACAGTCTCATCGCCGTAATTGTAGAACCATCCAAATTCAGCCATTTGTGATAGTAAATGAAAAACAAGACTGAATTTGTGATAAAAATGTGATGAGAAGACTAATGTGAAGTGGCTGTTTATATAGGCAAGAGAATGCCAAGAGACGCAAAGATATTTAATGCTGACAGGTAGAATTAATTCTACCTCGTCTCCCTAGACTTTGAAAAAGAATAACAATCATTGGAAAGAGGAAGCATGGTCTAGACCGCACAAAACACAAGAAATAGTGGTCTGTTCAAGTACAAATACCATTAATCCTAATCACAGTGACTATTAATCTTCCACTTCAACATATTCGAGTACAAACTGAGACTGTTATCAAATTTTATTCAAAGATAAGCCAAGTAAAGGATTAGACTGAGAAATCAGAACTTAGACCTATACCAGAACTTAACAGTCATCAGAACATAATTTCTTAACTCGAAAAAGGAATGCCTATCTTAGTAAATACTCATACAAGTTCTGAGTTATGGACGTCAGTACTTAATCATCAGAACGTGTAACTTAGAACTTGTCCTCAGAATTTGTGCAATAATGACACATTGACTGTTTTATCTAAAATAACATAGACCACCACAGAAATTTTCATCATTCAGATGGAGTGATTTGTGTGTGCATTAAGCTAAAAACAGACAAAGAGTAAAGTCTGATTCACTGCAGTACATCTTAGAAATAAGGCATAACTAAAATTTTGCTAAAGATCTGTCATTGTCCTGAAACCGACTGAAGAATGAGTTTATGCTTGAGTCCACCTCAACTATTTTGTGCTAATTTTATGCATCTTTTGAAATTCTATTTTACAGTGGCTTCTCAGTGTAAGTGAGTCACGACTGTTTATCAGAATTTATGCTATTTTCAGAGTATTTCTCCAGTAATCATAGAGTGTGAAAAGTCACCAAGAAAATATTTTGCTTTTCTGATGCATATTTACTTAATACCAGCAATGCACTTGGGTCGTCCCTTCCACATTTTTACTCTAGATCTCAAAGGAGTACTTGATTTTAATCTTTGATCTTTTTGCTTTTGCTTTTGATAAGAGAGGTCTATCAGCACTTAGTACATTCAGCAGTTTTACTAGTATCAGAACTTAACAGATGAGTAGCATTATTCTAATTTGTGACTTAGTAATAAGATATACAAAGTGAACTTAACTAAGCTCAGTTATCAGAATTTGCTAGTGTCATAAGATTTCCACTGAAATAATTACTTCTTCCATGGAATCATTTGTTTATTGAAGACTACTAGGTCAGTATCTAGCACAGTTATCCTCATAGGATTGAATAGGTACTAGAACAGACATATCACTTATCAGAGTTTAGAAACATATATCAGACAACAGTCAGTACTTAAAGACATTTATCAATTAAGCACAAAATACACAATGAGATGAATTCTGTAAATACTGAGCATAAAGTCTGATAACACAGAACAAGTCTAAGCAGATTTAGAGAAGGAACCTGAAACCATTCCAAGTTCATTTACCAATCTTGTAAAAGTAGCTTCACATAATGGTTTTGTGAAGATATCTGCCAACTGTTGATCTGTGGGAACAAAATGCAATTCCACTGTACCTTCATCCACATGTTCCCTGATGAAGTGGTACCTGATGCTGATGTGCTTTGTCATTGAGTGTTGAACTGGATTACCTGTCATAGCAATAACACTTTGATTATCACAGTAAATAGGGATTTTGAAATATGTTAACCCATAATCCAGTAACTGATTCTTCATCCAAAGAATCTGTGCACAACAGCTTCCTGCAGCAATATACTCTGCTTCTGCAGTTGATGTGGAAATTGACTTTTGTTTCTTGCTGTACCAAGAAACCAATCTGCCTCCAAGAAATTGGCAGCTTCCACTTGTGCTTTTCCTGTCAATTTTGCAACCTGCAAAATCTGCATCTGAGTAACCTATTAGTTTAAAATCTGATTCTCTAGGATACCATAATCCCAGAGCAGCTGTACCTTTAAGATACTTAAAGATTCTTTTTACAGCTGTTAAGTGAGGTTCTCTTGGATCTGCTTGAAATCTTGCACAAAGACAGGTAGCATACATGATATCAGGTCTACTAGTAGTTAGATAGAGTAGAGAGCCAATCATACCTCTGTAGTCAGTAATATCTACTGATTTACCGGTATCCTTATCCAGTTTTGTTGCAGTGGCCATTGGAGTGGATGCACTTGAACAATCTTGCATTCCAAATTTCTTTAGCAAGTTTCTGGTGTACTTGGTTTGACAAATAAAAGTGCCTTCCTCATTCTGCTTGACTTGAAGGCCCAGAAAGTAGCTAAGTTCCCCCATCATACTCATCTGATATCTTGACTGCATAAGTTTGGCAAACTTCTTGCAAAGTTTGTCATTTGTAGATCCAAAAATGATATCATCAACATAAATCTGGACCAGAAGTAAGTCCTTTCCATGGTTGAGGTAGAACAGTGTTTTGTCTATTATCCCTCTGTTAAATCCACTTTCCAGAAGAAACTGAGCTAAAGTCTCATACCATGCTCTAGGAGCTTGCTTAAGTCCATAAAGTGCTTTGTCAAGTCTGTAGACATAATCTGGATGTTTGGTATCTACAAAACCTGAAGGTTGTTCAAAATATACCTCTTCCTCCAATTCTCCATTGAGAAAAGCACTTTTCACATCCATTTGAAAGACAATAAACTTTTTGTGAGCAGCATAAGCCAAAAATATCCTTATGGCTTCTAACCTAGCAACTGGTGCAAATGTTTCATCATAATCAATTCCCTCCTTTTGAGAATATCCTTTTGCAACCAGCCTTGCCTTATTCCTTGTAATTATACCATCACTATCAGTTTTGTTTCTGAATACCCACTTTGTACCAACAACAGATCTATTTTTTGGTCTTGGTACTAGGGTCCAGACTTTGTTTCTTTCAAATTCATTCAACTCTTCCTGCATTGCTTGCACCCAATCAGCATCTTGAAGAGCTTCTTCCACTTTCTTTGGCTCAGTCTGAGAGAGAAAAGAATTGTAAAGACACTCATTTGAAGTACCTATTCTAGTTCTGACACCTACATCAGGATCTCCAATTATCAAATCAGGTGTATGTGATTTTGTCCACTTCCTTGCAGATGGAAGGTTTTCTCTAGAACTGGATGCTCCCTCATGATCCATGCTATCTCCATTTTCTGATGCTCCCCCTGAAACTATGCTTTCTGAGTTGGATTCTTCAGTATTTAGATTTTCAGTACTATCAGAACTTGGCTTATCAGAACTTGACGAATCAGAACTTGAAGAGCCAGATGCATGTTCGAATGTTTCTTGAGATGTGGTAGGATTTTGAGTATGCTCCCCCTGCATAGGGGCATCTTCATTTAACGTAGTCACCACAGTTTCAATAACATCAGAGTTTAATCCATCAGAGTTTGCAGTTTCAGGACTTAGACTGTCAGGATTTTCAGTATCAGAATATGAGTCTTCATTTTCAAATCTCAGCTGATCATGGTCAACGAAATCTTTAAGACCAGTGATCTTCTTGTCATCAAAAGAGACATTGATAGATTCCATGACCACTTTTGTTCTCAAATTATAGACTCTGAAGGCTTTTGTGGAAAGTGGATATCCAACAAAGATTCCTTCATCAGCTTTTAGATCAAACTTTGATAGCTGTTCAGGATGAGTCTTGAGAACAAAACACTTGCATCCAAATACAAGAAAATATTTCAGATTTGGCTTCTTTTTCTTCACCATCTCATATGGTGTTTTCATGCTTGTTAATGAGTGTTGCATTTTGAGTAAAATAAGCAGTCTGCACAGCTTCAGCCCAGAAATAGGTTGGAAGCTTTGCTTCTTCAAGCATTATACGTGCAGCTTCAACGAGAGTTCTATTCTTCCTTTCAACAACTCCATTTTGCTGTGGAGTTCCAGGAGCAGAAAATTCCTGCTTTATTCCATGGCTTTTGCAGAACTCTTCCATTATCAAATTCTTGAACTCAGTGCCATTATCACTCCTTAAAATTTTCACAGAATCTGTGACCATTTTATCCAGCTGTTTGACATGATCAATCAAGATAGATGCAGTTTCACTTTTTGTGTGCAAGAAATACACCCATGTGTATCTGGTGAACTCATCCACTATGACCAACGCATACTTCTTCTTTGCAATAGACATGACATTTACTGGACCAAATAGATCAACATGTATAAGATGATAAGGCTCAAGAATTGATGATTTAGTCTTGCTCTTGAATGAAGATTTTCTTTGTTTGGCTTTCTGACATGAATCACAAAGACCATCAGGAGCAAATACTGTGTTTGGCAATCCTCTCACAAGATCTTTCTTGACCAGTTCATTTATATTGTTGAAATTTAAATGAGAGAGTTTCTTATGCCAATTCCAGCTTTCTTCAATTGATGCTCTACTTAACAGACAGATTGCAGAGCCATCAGTACTTGTTGAAAGCTTAGCTTCATAAATGTTACCACGTCTGTATCCTTTCAGAACAACTTTGCCTTTAGATTTACTCACAACTTCACAGTGTTCTTCAAAGAAATCAACATGATAACCTCTGTCACAGATTTGACTTATACTTAGTAGGTTGTGTTTAAGTCCTGAGACCAGAGCTACTTCTTTAATGATGACATTCCCAAGATTGATATTGCCATATCCCAATGTTTTTCCAATGTTGCCATCTCCATAAGAAACACTTGGGCCAGCTTTCTCCACAAAGTCTGATAGCAGGGCCTTATTTCCAGTCATATGTCCTGAACATCCACTGTCCATAACTAGAATATTTTTCCTGTTGCCCTGCAATCACAAAGACCACTAATTATTAGTTTTAAGGACCCAGACTTGCTTGGATCCTTTGGCCTTATTAAGTTTGTTAACATTTGCAGCGGATTTAGCATCAGAGTTTATGTTAACATTTTTCTTATCAGAATTTACATTATCAGACTTTGAATCAGAATTTACACTAGAAGGAACAATGGAAACTTTCTTCAAAGAAGGTTTTATTTGATAATAATCATAGTACAAACTATGATATTCCTTACAAGTATAAATGGAATGCCATAAACTACCACAATGAAAACAAGGATTTTGTGGTTTGTATCTAACTGACTGACTCTTAACTCCTGATTTTGAAGGTAAGGAGTTAATATTCTTATTTTTCCTGCAAAAAGAAGCCAGAAGGTTAGAACTTCCACAATTATGACATGTTTTCCTAGGAGCATCAGAAACAGGTTTATAATCATTGCTTTTATTCACACCTTCCTTTCCATTCCTATTTTTCCTAGGTGATTTTACCTTGTTTGCATTCTTGACATCTTTCAGCTTATGCTTAAGCTGCTTCTTTGTCATTAAGTCTATGTTTACTTCAGCTGTCTTTTCCTGTTTTAGTTTGTCAGAAGTTAATTCTTCTTTAACTTCTGATTTCTCATTATCAGACTTTACAGTTACAAACTTAACAGGTTTTAACTTTGGCTTTTGCTTAACAACAGGCTTAATTTCTTCAGTTCCTTTATCATTCTTATTCTTTCCATAACCTAAGCCCTCTTTCCAATTTTCACTACTTAGCAAATTTTGAGTTGTTCTGCCAGAGTTAGTCCAAGTCCTGATTATCTCTCTTTCCTTTTCTAACTCAGTTTTTAGAGATTCATTCATTTTTAGCACTTCATCCCTAACATAAAAAGCATCATCTCTATCCTTCTGAGTTTGATGGAATATAACTAACTCTTTTTCTAAGAAATCATTTCTTTTCTTAAAAGCAAGATTTTCAGAAGTTAATCTTTCACATGTTAAGGTTTGATCTCTATAACTAAAAAACATGGTTTTAAGATATCTTCTCAACTCATTAATATCATTAGTATGAAAAGCATAAGTAGTCTGAGGTACCTTTATTTCAGCAGCTTCAGAACTGCTCTCAGCACTTTCTTTATCAGCATTTGCCATCAATGCATAGTTCTCCTCACTTTCAGAGTCTGAAGTGTCTGTCCAACTTTTCTGCTTTGTGACAAGAGCCTTGCCTCTGTCACCCTTTACCTTCTTGCAGTCAGGAGATATGTGGCCTTTCTCACCACAGTTATAGCATTTAACATTGGTGTAATCTCCTCTGTCAGACTTTCCTCCTCTGCCTTCAGATCTTCTGAAATTCTTCTTATCAGAACTTATGCTTTTTCTGGAAAACTTCTTTCCCTTCCTGAACTTCCTGTATGCAATCTTGGTGATTCCTTTCACCATAAGAGCACACAGCTTCATCATCTCCTAATCAGCATCGGTCTCAGGCAAGCTTTCAGAATCTAAGTCATCATCACTCTCAGAACTTGATGACTCAGTATCAGACTTTATGAAAAGAGCTTTACCCTTGTCTTTCTTTGAGGAAGCTGCCTTGGGGAATTCTTCTTCAGCCTTAAGAGCGACTGTCCTTGACTTTCCTCCTTTCCTCTTGCTTCTTTGTTCCATCTCCAGCTCATGAGTCTTGAGCATTCCATAGATTTCATCAAGAGTTGTTTCATCAAGATTGTAGTTGTCTCTTATTGTCGTTGCCTTCAAATCCCAGCATTCAGGAACAGCTAACAGGAACTTAAGGTTTGAATCTTCAAGATCATACTCTTTATCAACCAATGACAAATCATTCAAAAGTTTGACAAATCTATCATATAAATCATTCAATGACTCATTAGTCTTTGAGTCAAAGTGTTCATACTCTTGAGTGAGTATTGTCTTCCTGTTCTTCTTAATTGTGTCAGTTCCCTGACATCTTGTTTCCAGAGCATCCCATATCTCCTTAGCAGTCTTGCAGTTGATTACCTTGTTTGACATTACATTATCAATGGCACTATGCAGTAAGTGTCGTACCTTAGCATCCTTAGCAATTGATGCTATGTCTTCAGCAGTATAATCACTCTTCTCCTTTGGTACGGTCATTGCTGCTTCACCTGCAACTGCAACAGCGAGTTTGGTTGGTTTGTGAGGACCTTCCTTGATTCTATCCAGGTATTCTGGATCTGTTGCTTCCAGGAACATGGTCATCCTTACCTTCCATATGGGATATTCAGATGGTCTCAGTATGGGGACTCTGATGGTCTCATACCGACTCTGAATTAGTGTCTTTGGTGGTTCCTCAGTTGTGGTAGGCTTAGTTGGAGTTTCTGTGTCTGACATGATTGTGTTTGGATCTTTAACTGTATGTAAGTTAACAGATAGGCTCTGATACCAATTGTTAGGTCACACACACACACTGTAGAGGGGGTGAATACAGTGTATAGTACACTCAAATCGAACTTTAAGAACTTAAGTAACAGAAAACAAACTTTATTGAAACAATAAACTCTGTTACAGTATGGAACTGTTACCTCTCAGTGATGAACAAATATCACGAGAGCTGCTAGGGTTATAAAGAATAATAACTTCGATAATGATAACACTTATAGTGTAAACCCTATGCCTGTGTTTATATACTACATAGTTACAAGATAATCGCTAATTGATATGGAATATAATTCTGCTTCCTAAAATATATCAATCAGATATCTTTTCTTCCAAGTATTCCATTCTTCACGGAATTCCTTCTTCATGCATATCTCTTCTTATGTTTATCTCGATCTTCTTTCCTTTAATTAGCTACTGTCCTTATCTGATTGTCCTTCAGCACTTAAGTTCTGATATCTATCTTCTGATGATTATCTCCTGATAATATAAGTACTGATATCCTTAAGTCCTGACTTCCAGTATAAGTACTGATCAACAGTTAAGTACTGATTTATCCTGTTCACGTAAGATCTGAAAGCTAAACATAAAACATATTATCCATGACATTATCAAATATATCTAACAGCTTTAAATGGTGAATGTGTGGCTTCAGTGTCCCTCCCTCTTTTGTTCTGTGTCCCTGGTTGGGGACTATTTTCAATAGTTACATCCTTTTGGGAGGATGCAACTAGGGATGTGCTGGACTCCTTTTGAACCACCACAGTCTTTTGAGAGACTGTGGCTTGGCTGGTTTGGGTATCACTCACCTCTCCCACCTTATCCTGAGGGGCTTTTTGATGTTCACCCCTCCCCTCACCACTCACACCCTGTTCACTCCCTTCAGGGTTTATGGTAGTTGTTACAACTGTTGTCTTTTGAGAAACAACAGAGGTAGGTTTCTTTGACTTGACTTTGGAAACTTTAGATTTGGTGGCTTTGGTAGGAGCCTGTTTGGACAAAGACACAGGTTCCATAGCCACACTAGAAGGCAAAGAACCATTGGGGTTGGAAATAGTAGGAGTTATAGAAATATTTACCTCACTTACCTGTGGTGCATTCATGATTGGCAAGTATACCAATGGCACCTGGCTGTTGAGGTTCATTCTCAAAAGGTCTGCAAGGACCCTTTTCTCTTGTGCCCAGCATTTGAGTTTATTATTCTCATTGGATATAACCAAACCTTCAACAACATGGTTAGCCAATAACATAAAGAATCTAGCATAGTAGATGTTATGTGGTCTATTAGCTTTGTTACCTAATCTGGAACCTAATTCTAGCATAACACAGTTGCTAAAATTAAAGTACCTATCAGAAACTAGCATATAGAGCATATTAACAAGAGATGAAGTGATAGCATCAAAATTGCTAATCTTCCCAGAGAAAACCTTAATAAAGGCATCTCCAAGAAAATTCCATTCTTTCCTAAGGCCTTTCCTTCTAATACTACCTAAACTAGCAGAATCAAAAGCATAGCCTATGGAATCAAGCATAGCAGAGACATCTTTATCAGTGTGTGGTGTCATGGCATTATTCTCAGGCAACTTAAAACAAGATTGTATATCATCACAATTAATGCAATAGTCCTTACCTTTGAGAGAGAAGGCAATAGTCATATCTGTGGAGTTGAACTCTGCAGTTGTCCAAATCTCCTCAATCACCTCACAGTAGATGGTTGGGGCTTCCAGCATTACATAGCTTAGTTTGGAGTTTTTGATGAAGTCCATCATCTTGTGATAATCAGAATGGGCTTCATTCTTTTCAACCAAGGCTATGAAATTATTCTTTTCATAAACAAATCCTGTTTGAGACATAATTTTGACTACTGGTGCCATTGTTGTGAGTAGAGGTTGCAGAGAAAAACTTGAGAATTTAGAGAGAAAGAGAATAAGAATTGCAAGAAAGCGTAAAGTGAGAATAAGAGTTCAATTGGGCTTTTATACTTTCTTGAATTAAAACGTAAATAAAATGATTGAATGATAATTTTAAGTAAGTTACAGCCGTTCAAGAATAAATAAAACTGTAGAAATTCTGAAAACTACCTTAAATACAATTACATACAACACTATATATCTGTATCAACGGTTGAGTGAAAGAATCAATGGCTGAGACTCACTTATAGTAACTGACGTGACACTTCAACGGATAAGGGAAATAGTTATCCGTTGATGAACAACACCATTTTATCCGTTGAAGGATAAAATTACCAGAAATGTATTTGCCTTTCAACGGATAATGAACATCCGTTGATAGAACAATTTTGGCTTTCAACGGATAGAGAATATCCGTTGATAGGATAAGTCTTAATTAAAGCCAACTTTGTTCTTACAGCAAATTTCATTTCAGGCTTCAAGACAGATTATATAGATGACATAGATTATGAATAATTAAGCATAACTAACTCACTTACTAATCTTGTGAATGTTGATTCATCAAGTGGCTTGGTAAATATGTCTGCAATCTGCTTTTCACTTGGAACATAATGAAGTTCCACTGTACCTTTCATCACATGTTCCCTAATGAAGTGGTACTTGATATCAATGTGCTTGGTTCTTGAGTGCTGCACTGGATTTTCAGTAATGGCAATGGCACTTGTGTTGTCACAGAATATTGGAATTTTGTCAACAGTCAGACCATAGTCAAATAGTTGATTCCTCATCCATAGTATCTGTGCACAGCAACTACCAGCATCAATGTACTCAGCTTCAGCTGTTGATGTGGAAACAAAATTCTGCTTCTTGCTGAACCATGATACAAGCTTGTTTCCTAGAAATTGACAGGTGCCTGTTGTGCTTTTCCTGTCTATTTTGCAACCTGCATAATCTGCATCTGAGTAGCCAATTAGATCAAAACCAGACTCTCTAGGGTACCAAATTCCTAGATTTGGAGTCCCCTTGAGATATCTGAAAATTCTTTTAATAGCCACTAAGTGAGATTCTTTAGGATCAGCTTGAAATCTAGCACATAGACATGTAGAAAACATTATATCAGGTCTACTAGCAGTTAAATATAAAAGTGAGCCAACCATGCCTCTATAACTTGTAATATCCACAGATTTTTCAGCCTTGTTTAATTCAAGCTTAGTGGCAGTGGCCATGGGAGTTTTTGCAGGTGAACAATCCATTAAGTCAAACTTCTTTAAAAGATCATAAATATATTTAGTTTGACTAATGAAAATTCCACCACTAACTTGTTTAACTTGTAAACCAAGAAAGTAAGTTAGCTCTCCCATCATGCTCATTTCATATTTACTTTGCATTAATTTAGCAAACTTTTTACAAAGCTTATCATCTGTAGATCCAAATATAATATCATCTACATAAATTTGTACAAGTATCTTAGAGCCATTAACATTTCTAAAGAAGAGAGTTTTGTCAACAGTACCTCTTGTGAAGTGATTATCTAGAAGGAACTTTGACAAAGTCTCATACCAGGCTCTAGGTGCTTGCTTTAGTCCATAGAGTCCTTTCAACAGATAATACACATGGTCTGGAAAATTTGGATCTTCAAAACCTGGAGGTTGGCTTACATAAACTTCTTCCTCCAATTCCCCATTTAGAAATGCACTCTTGACATCCATCTGATAGACTTTGAAATTGGCATTAGCTGCATAGGCTAGAAAGATTCTGATGGCTTCAAGTCTGGAAACTGGAGCAAATGTTTCATCAAAATCTATTCCCTCTTGTTGAGAATAGCCTTTACCAACCAATCTGGCTTTATTCCTTATGACAATGCCATTTTCATCCATCTTGTTTCTGAATACCCATTTTGTGTCAATAGAACTCTTGTTCTTTGGCTTGGGTACCAGCTTCCATACTTTATTCCTCTCAAATTGGTTTAGCTCCTCTTGCATTGCTAAAGTCCAATCTGGATCCAATAGAGCTTCTTCCACTCGCTTTGGTTCCTCCTGTGATAGAAAGCTACTATACAGACATTCATCTTGAGTAGCCCTTCTAGTTTGCACTTTTGATGTAGCATCACCAATGATCAGTTCAAAAGGGTGATTCTTGGTCCATTTCCTTTGAGGTGGTAGATTAGCCCTAGATGAGGTTGCCTCAGTATTGTCATGATGTGAGATAGAATGTTGATTTGTTGAAACTCCCCCTGAGTTGCTGATCCTTTGAAAGGAATTGGGAGCTCTATCAACTGATGAAGTGAATTGATTATCCGTTGACAGACTGTGATCAACGGATGCTTCATTATGAACTTCAACGGATGATGCACTTTGTCTTTCGACGGATGCTGCATTGCTTCTTTCAACGGAAGCTGAATTATGACTTTCAACGGATGTAGCATTCTGTGCATTATCCAAAGGCAGATTCTGAATTCTTCTTGAGATGCCTTCTTTATCATTCTCATCTTCACTATCATCACAGTATATCTCAATGTTGTCAAATTTGAGTTCTTCATGATGTCCCTCATCTGTTAGTCCATCAATCTTTTTATCATCAAACACAACATGTACAGATTCCATGACAATGTTAGTTCTTAGATTGTAGACCCTATATGATTTTCCAGTAGAATAACCAACAAATATTCCTTCATCAGCCTTTGCATCAAACTTCCCTTTGTGATCAGATTGATTCCTTAAGATGTAGCATTTGCAACCAAAGACATGTAGAAAGTTTAAAGTTGGTTTTCTTCTCTTGAATAATTGATAGGGAGTCATGCATTTTTCCTGATTGATTAGAGAAATATTCTGAGTGTAACATGCACAGTTAACAGCCTCAGCCCAAAAATAAGTTGGGAGTTTTGACTCTTCAAGCATTGTCCTTGCAGCTTCAATTAGTGATCTGTTCTTCCTTTCCACCACACCATTTTGTTGTGGAGTTCTTGGAGCTGAGAACTCATGCATGATCCCACTTTCTTCACAGAACAACTTCATGGTTGAATTCTTGAACTCAGTTCCATTGTCACTCCTAATATTCCTTACTTTGAAATCAGGATGATTGTTGACTTGCTTGATATGATTGATGATGATTTCACTAGCTTCATCCTTTGTGAATTCCACTAGAGGCATTCCTCTAACTAAGTCCTTTTTGACTAGATCATTCATTGTCTTGAAATTCAAATGGGACAACTTCTTGTGCCATAGCCAACTTTCAACTGGACTTGCTTTGCTGAGAAGACAAGTTATGGATTCTGCATCTGTAGAGTTGAAATCAGCTAAGTACACATTCCCTTTTCTAACTCCAGTTAGAACCACTTTATTGTCCTTTTTACTTGTGACAATATAGGCTTCAGAATTGAAGGAAACAGTATTCCCTCTGTCACATAGTTGACTGATGCTCAATAAATTGTGTTTGAGACCATCAACCAATGCAACTTCATCAATGATGACATTTTCTTTTGAAATCAAGCCATATCCCATAGTGAATCCTCTGCTGTCATCTCCAAAGGTTATGCTAGGGCCAACTCTCTCCTTATACTCTGTGAGCAGGGTGAAATCTCCTGTCATGTGTCTTGAACAACCACTGTCCAAGTACCATAGATTCCTTCTTTGTCCCTGCACACAACAAAATTAATCAAGTTGATTTTGGTACCCAAGTTTCCTTGGGTCCAGCCTTGTTAGTCTTTTTCCTAGACTTCATTCCTCCTGCATCTTTTGACTTAGGTAACTTTGGGTCAACCTTGGTCTCAGATGTGGTTGGTTGAAGTGTAGGGTTAGTCACAGAATCATTTAACACATTTGATTGAATTTGATAAGGCATAGGTTGTGCAAACATGTTATTTCACATAGGCATATTGTATGGCATTTGAGGCATACTAAATGCAGTAAAATAAGGATTGTTAATATATGGCATGTTTGCAAAATGTGCATGTGGATTCTGGTGAGACATAACAGGCATAGCATGCAGAGGTGACATAGACATGTTAGGCATGGAGGGATTTGAAGGCATGGGAGCATTTTTAACAGATTTGCAATTATCAGATAGGTGATTAACACTTTTACAATGCACACAGCTTTTTCTAGGAGCATACCTATCAGGTGTGTAATTGTTATGTTTATTAATCCCTACCTTCCCATTTCTTTTAGATTTTCTTTTAGTTTCCTTCTTATCCTCAACCAACTTAAGCCTATCTTTTAGCTGATCTAAAGTCATGTGTCCTATATTCACCTTACTGACATCTCTGGATGTGCTAGCTCCTTCTTTGACAAAGTTCTTGAGAGTTGAATCATTCTTTTTATTGAGACTTTTATTTTTAAAAGAACTTGCCTGTTTTAATTGATGAGCCTTCAACGGATGCTCCTTTTCTTCCTTCAACGGAAAACTTTCATCATCCATTGATTCCACATCCGTTGACAATCCATCAATTAATTCTAACTCCTTTTTGTTTTTCTTCCAGGCATCCTCACAGAATGATTCAATTCCCTGAACCTTTACAATCTGAACACTAACATCCCTAGATGTTTTCCAGGTCTTGATTACCTCTTGCTCACTTTCTAACTGTGTAGAAAGAATTTCTACTTTCTTAATAGCTTCTGCTAGTTCACTCTCAACAGTCAAGCATTTAAGTTTTATCTTTTCAAGCTCAATTACCTGATTCTCTAACACAACATTCCTATCACTTAAAAACACATTATTATCCTTGATCCTAGTGTTTTCTTTTGCTAGTGATTTAAGGGAAACACACAAATGATATAATTCATTGGTCATATCATTTATGGCTTCATTGCATTCATGTTTAGAAAGCTGAGAGAGATCAGTAGTAATTACCTGGTTGCTTGATGAACTAGTTTCATTTTCATCAGAATTAGCCATCAGGGCTAGGTTGACATATTCCACATCATCATCTTCATTTACCCCATCTGCTGCCCAATCATCTTGAGTGAGAAAAGCTCTTTCCTTTTGTTTGAGCAAATCAAAATACTTCTTTTTGTAATCAACTTGCTCAAATTTCTTTTTCTCAGAATTTGGCTTCCTACACTCACTTGCAAAGTGTCCACTAATGCCACAGTTGTAACATTTGAACTTTGATTTGTCCACCATGTTTTTGTTTGGCTTAGTGAACTTTATGTTTTTACTGAACTTCATTTTTGCAAACCTCCTGGACAGAAAGGCCAAATGTTCTTAATATCATCAGATTCATCCTGACTGGAATTGTCTTCATCCTCAGCAACTTGCTCTTTACCCTTGCTTGATTCTGATTTGCTTGTGCCAATTTTGAGACTTGGCATTGTCTTCTCCTCATTCCTGGCTTCCATCTTCTCACTGTCAGCTACAAGAGCAACTGTTCCTCCTTTTCTCTTTCCCTTTTCCAACAGCTCATCCTGCTCCATTTCAAGCTTATAAGTCTTCAGAATTCCATATAGTCTTTCAAGTGTGAAGTTCTTATAATCTTGAGAATTTCTCAAAGAGACAGTCATGGGCTTCCATTCCTTTGGCAGAGACCTAAGAAATTTTAAGTTGGAATCCTTGACTTGGTACACTCTACCATACAGCTTCAATCCATTCAACAGTTTCTGAAACCTGTTGAAGGTATCTTTTAATGATTCACCTTCTTCACAGTGAAAATATTCATACTGTTGAATAAGAAGCTGCATCTTGTTCTCTCTGACCTGCTCAGTACCTTCACAGATGATTTGTACAGTATCCCAAACTTCCTTTGCAGTTTGGCTATTGATGACATTGTCAAACATATCTTGATCTAAGCCATTAAACAAAATGTTCATAGCTCTCTTATCCTTGCGGATTTCTTCCATGTCTTCAATAGTCCATTCTGCTTTTGGCTTGGGAATGGACTGTCCAACAGCAACTGTTACAGTAGCAGCTGCGGCTACTTTGTGAGGGATGTGAGGACCATTTTCAATACAGTTGATGTAGCTTTCATCTTGAGAAAGAAGATGTAAATGCATCTTCACTTTCCAGTGATGATAATTATCTTTTTCCAGGACTGGGATCTTTACACCAATATCCTTCCTACTCATGATGGTAGCAGGAGGATTCTTCTGTGCACTCATGATGTTAGCAGAATAGATCTTTAAACTCTTTGTATGTTAAGAGCTTGCTCTGATAGCAATTGTTATTCCCAGTGGACTAATAATGAGATTTACAGAAGGGGGGGTTGAATGTAAATCTCAAAACTTTTTCAAGTTTTGAGCAGTTTCTAAGGCTAAGTGTTTGAGTGATCAAATGTGTGTGAATTGCTTGAAGCTGATACAGACAGATATATATTCAAACACAAATATAATGAACACAAAGAACTCAAAAACTTTTCTGGTGGATTTGTTGTTCCACCAGAGATGTGTTATTTCAGAAAATCTGTGATTCAAAGAATTAAATCACAGCTGCTTCCTAGTACAAACTAGATGATTTTCTCTTTTGATATTTCTAAACAGCTCAAGGAAAATTCATATCTAATTACTAGCTGCTACTTGGTTTATATCACCAAGTTTACAAGTGAAGACAAACTGTAAAATACAATTGAAAAGATTCTTCACATGTTTCTTCTTCATTTCTCTATCCAATGCAATCTAGGATAATCTGTAAATCTTTGAATACTTCCTTGTTTGCATCAGAATGGAAATGCTGCATTTTCTTGATTCCTCCTAGAGGCTTCCACATTCCAGTGTGTCTCTGTCAACCCATGTGCCTCTGTCAGCTTGTGAATTGTCACTATCAACTGCTAATGAACTAAGCATCCGTTGAAGCTTTCATCCGTTGATGCCTTATCCGTTGAGGCTTTATCCGTTGAAGCTTTATCCGTTGATGCATTATAAGTTGAAGTCTTTATCCGTTGAAGCACTTATCCGTTGATGGATATTATCCGTTGAAGCATTAGAGACATCCGTTGAAGCTTTGTTTCTTATCCGTTGAAGGTCTTCAATATCCGTTGACACTTCTTCACTTATACAAAATTACAAGGCATGAAATATTTACACTTAGCCCTCCTATTTGTACATCCATTAGTAGTCAACATGACTGATCATTTCCTAACAACGTCTAAGAATTACAGCTTGAAACCAGAGAGTGAAATGTGCTACAATACTAAACTTATTGCTAAGTAAAGCTACTCCTTCAACGGATAGCCAAGATGGTCTTATCCGTTGAGGCTACAAACACTAGATTTCTACTTAAGTGTTTTGCTTAACTTATCATCAAACTAATACACATATTCCTAACAAACTTCTTACTTATTTCTGATGGCGCCCAAGGATTCAATTATTGATTGAGCCAAGTTTGTACCAAATAACTATGCTGCAATCTTGAATAAGGCTGAAGCTCCATCAGATCTGCACTTTGTGCAAGATTTGTTAGCCAATAGTGAGATTGGGTATGCTTTGACCCAACCTCAAACTATTTCAAGCAAACAAGTGCTGACATTTTGGCGAACTGGGCTGTTTGATAATGGTGGTGCTGCTAGTTCACCAAGCATAATTTTCACACCAAGAGATGTCAAGCATGTGGTTACTCCCGGAGCAGTTCATAAAGCTCTTCACTTACCTGAAGGTTGTACATTCTCAACAGTGGAGAATCCTGTTTTACAGCAGCTTATGGCCAGTCTGGGCTATGAGAAAAGTTTGGGAAAGTTGGGTCAACTGAAAAGATCAAATATCAGAAAGGAATGAAGCTTTTTCTTTGATTGTATCACCAAGGCATTCGCTAATAAATGCTCCAACTTTGATGCTATTCCCATCATGAGTCAGCAAATCGGGTATGCCCTTATCCATCAAACTCAATTTGATTTTGCAAGTGTTGTTCTAGGTTTCATAGGGGATAAGATGATAGAGGATAGGAATGTAGTATACTTTGCTAGATTCTGTCAGCTTATATATACTTTTTGTTATGCTGATGAGCCCCCACTAGCCAGTAATATAATTCCACCCTTTAAGCTTGCAAAAAGGGCTTTTAATGATTTGTTAAATGCTGATAATAAGAAACAAGTGCTGAGACCCTTACAGATTCCTCAGTCAGTAAAACAAATCTTGGTAAATGCTGATCCACAAACCTATACGTCTGTCTATCCTGATGTCCAACCCACCAACTCATCACAACCAACCCAATCTCCATCCGCACCTACCACAACTACACAACCACCTCAAACTTCTCAATCTCCACCAACTCAACCCTCCATCAGGACATATTACAAACCAACACAGTCATCTCAACCTCAAACTTCAGCACATCCAGTGAAGCCTTCATCTTCTAAACCCAAGAGGACACAGACAGTGCCTCAGTCTCAACAGAAGAGAAAGAGAATTATTATGAGAGATGACTCAGATAATGAGGAACAGGTTCCAATATCAGAACCTGTTGTTATAGAAGCTGAGAAGTTCTCTTCTCATAAAGATACTGAAACTGGGAGTTCTAGGCCCCTCAAAAGGCTTAGAAATCTAATTACTCATGATGAAGCTCCCAAAGTCTCAACTTCAGCAAAGAGACTTAAAAAGCAAAGAGTTAGGAGGGCTGTAAGTGAATCATCACACTCTGAAGAGGTTCTGGAAGCAGCAGCTAAGGAAGGGGGTCAGGAATCTCTGATCTCAACAGTTGCTATAGTAATTGAATTACTTCCCACAACTGAATCAGACTTTACTCAAGCTCAAAAGTCTCCTATTCAAGAGCAAGAGGATATTCCAGAGCAAGTGCCTATACCTCCTGTGTCTCCTATCAATAATCCAGTACATGCTGAAGACCCAGGTACAAGGGCTGAAATAGACATACATACTTTGGTTGTGCCTGAGGTTCTGTACTTGGAAGCTCCACCAACTCAACTCACTCCACCAACAACACCAATTTTGGATGCTGATTTCAATGCAGATATTCTAACAACACCAGTTCTGAATCTAGATGATGAAGATCAGATTGTAGGTGGGCATCAAAATTTGGATGTTGATCAGAACTTAGTTGTAGATCAGAATTTAGAGGATGATGTTGAAATCTCTATAGCCTCACATACTATTATTCTATCAGAGGATGCTGATACTGTAGGCTTCGTAAGTTCTGATGCTGACAATGCTGAAATTACTGGTGAAGCTGCTACAAATGTAGATCCTGATGCAGCTGGTCCATCTGGACATGTACCTCAACAAGCTCCATGCAAAGCCGATCTAATTAAGAAGTTTGTTAGAGAGAATGCACCAGTACCTTGGAGTGGAACTCCTAGAGGAAATAAGTGGACTAAGGAGTGGAACAAAGTTGATTTTGTTCCTACTGAAAAAATTCTTGCTGAGCACCTGGCCAAAGCCGATGAAATGCTGATAAATGATGATTTCAAGGCATAACTGAGAGTTACTGCATTGAGTACTAGGCACCTTCAAGGTCAACACTCAATAACTCATGCCAAGGTGAACAAAATTCAAGAAACTTTGATTCAGCAAGACATGAATGTAAAATTGGAAAAGAACAGGTTTTTAAACCAGCCTTTGACCGAATTGGGTATATTGAAAAGACTCAGGAGAAGCAACAAGATCATATTTCTGAAATTCTAAAGAATCAAGCTTCTCATCAAACTCAACTCAATGAGATCCAATCCTCAATGGAATTGCTTGTCTCTATTCTTTTACCCGCTGATGCCAAAAGGGGGAGAAAGTGATTAAGTCCAAATGCAAATCTAGTCAAGTACTGACGCGTAAGGATGATGGAAATGATGACCAGGGAAACTCTGAAAAAGGTAGAGGTCATGGTCAAGGCAAAGGTTCTTCATCAAGGACAGCTGGAACTTCTATACAGAGATCAAGCTCTGATGCTGATAGAAGAATAAGTTCTGGTAAACAAGTTCTGACAAAGCCTGATGTTCCTACACAGGCTCAAAGTCAAGAGTTTATGCAGAAACTGAAGCTCAAGGGGAAGGAAACAATAGTTTACTATCAAGACCCTAAGTTACAGAAGCTGGATGAAGAAATTTCAAAGAGATTATTTCTTAAAGAAAATCCAGGAATGGACTTTGAAAGTCTAAAGGAAGAAGAAGCCAGAATTAAAGCAGAAAATGTTAAATCCAAGTCTAAAGCTTTTATTGTTGAAATGAAACTTCCAAAGCCTAAGGGTATTGTGATTAAGGAGAAGACAAATTCTGAGGCAACCAAAGCCAAATCACAAGTGGAGGTAGATCCAAGATCCAAGGGCAAAGAAAAAATTGATGAACCTATAAAGGTATACATGCCAATCATGGATGAGGAAATAATTGATGAAGAAGATACTAGTCTTACTCTGAAGAAAAAGAAGATTTCTCAAACAACCTCTAACATGGCTCAAGTTATTCAGAGTCAAGATGTAGTAAGTTCTGATATTACAAAGAAGCAAGCAACCTCTGACATAGCTCAAGTTAGCTTGATATCAGAAGATAAAGAAAAGGAAACCTCTGATATTGCTCATGTTAAACCTTCAAAGATGCTACTATCAGGATTCACAAAAGCTCAACATACTCAACCTTTGAAGACTACATCAAGTGGTTTTAAAGCAAGAGTTGTTCAAGGAAAGGAAGCAAGAGACAAATCAGGATTGGGTAGTTCTAAAGAGAAGAGAATACACAACACTACCAATGATTCAACTTCCTTAAGTGAACCAGGAGTAGGAGCAACTCCTGAAAGATTGAATCAACTTGAATCTGTATAAATGGTTTACCACTCTGTTTTGAAAGAAGATATCATGTTATACTTTATGACAGATGGGATGGTATTCCATATCAGGAAGAATGTTATTTTATTGAAGTATTTTGAAGAACTGGAACATGTTCTATTTCTACTTCAAGTGAAAAACAGATCAACAGATGGTGCTGCAGGTTATTTAAAATCAAATATTCAAAGACATAAGATGCTTTACTCTATAAAGTCTGACATCCCATACTGTCCTAAATACAGATCTCACAGTGGAGATATTGTTGAAATGAGGCCTAATACTGCTAAAATTATCACTACATTTTCTGGGATTAAGGGACTTGAATTCAATCTAGAGTCTGATAAAGCCTATATCATCAGACTGGATCAGGATATAAGAAAAGCTAAAATAAATGATCTCAGAGCTGCTATTTTTCAAACTGGGGAAGATACAATTGAACTGAAAAATGCTAAAAGGAGGATGGTCAATGAACTTGAATATGCTGAGAGAAGTCTTTTGAGGAACTATCTCAGAACAACTCCTGACATCAAAGAGATCAGAAATTGAAGCCAAGTCAAAGATCTACAACTGCTTAAATTCTGAAGGATATACAGAGTGAAGCTGAAATCAGACTTTAAGGATGGTAAAGCTGCAAGGACTGTAAGTTGTAGTTATCTAGTCAAACTCTCATGCATTTGTACTTAATGTTTTTGACATCATCAAATATCTGTTAAACTTGTATATCTTGATAATTTACAAGTTGGGGGAGATTGTTAGATATATTTGTGATGTCATGGCTAATGATGATTTGTGTTTAGTTTTCAGATCTTAATTAACAGGACAAATCAGTACTTAACTGGAAATCAGTACTTATATTGAAGTCAGGACTTAATATATCAGGACTTAAGTTATCAGTACTTAAGTTATCAGAAGATATCTATCAGGAGATAATATCAGGACTTAAGAAGACTTTTAGATAAGGAATGCGGCTGATTGAAAGGAAAGAAGATCAAGACAAATACAAGAAGAGATATGCATGGAGAAAAATTCTATGAAGAATAGAATACTCGGAAGAAAAGATAACTGATTGATATATATTAGGAAGCAGAATTATATTCGATATCAATTAGAACTTATCTTGTAACTGTGTGTCTATATAAACACAGCATAGGGTTTACACTATATGTGTTATCTTAATCGAGAATATTATTCTTTGTAACCCTAGCAGCTCTCGTGATAATTTGCTCATCACTGAGAGAGAACAGTTCTTTGTAACAGAGTTTATTGTGTTGAATAAAATCTGTGTTATGTTACTTGAGTTCTTATATTCGATTTGATTGTAGTAAACACTGTATTTAACCCCCTTCTACAGTGTGTGTGACCTAACAGTCTTCTTTGTCTTGAAGATGGGCAAATTTAGCTCAAGAATTGGTAAACTATCCCAGTCTACTGGCTCATCCTTGGGAACAATTGGTTCACCATGAATATTTCTTGTTGGATCAACCACTTTGAATTCTTCAAATACCACTGAGGATTTTGATGTCTGAGTTGTAGTTGCAGGCTTTTTGGGAAACTTATATTCCAATTCCTCTTCATCAAAGTTCACGTTCCTCTTGGAATGAAGTTTGTATCTAAACCTTCTTTTCTGCTGTGATTTTTCTTGCATTTTCAGATCCTTAGATTCAATGATTATAGTTGATTGTACAGGAGGTTCTGTTGTGTTTTTTACAGCTTGAAGCTTGGCCAAGATAGCAGCTTGTTTTTTCTTTTGCTTTTGCTTCTTAGCATCCAAAGCAGCTTGCTTCTTCTCTAGCCTGATTCTTTCTTTCTCTTCATTCTTAGCTTTCGCGAACAGTGGGTGTCCATCCACCACACAAATCTCCTTACCATTTTTGTAAATTTTGGCAATTCTTCTTTTTAATGCTGATTTAGCTGGATCCTTATAGAATGCAATAGATCTTGACAACAGTTTCTTTTCATCTGGATTTGGTATCTCAAACACTGTATCCATAGGATTCTTGTCTGAACTCTTAGGATAGTTCCAATTGGCCTTCATGATGAGATCTTTCTTTGGAGACTTGACACAGGAAGTTTGACCCCTTTCCAGATAGTTCATACTTATATCATTCACAGAGATTTTCATTATTTTAGAGTGATGAATGAAGACTTTGTCTGGCTTCTGTGTTGGGCCAAATATCTTCTGGATGTTCTCATCAATTTTCTTCCAATTGATTGGACTCAATTGCTTCTTCTCAACTGCTCTCAAATTGGCTGCTGCTTCTTTGATTAGATCTATGCCATCTTTAGCAGGTGGCTTTGTGAAAGCAATTGTGAGCACAATTGCTTTACTTACTTGAACATTGAGCACTTTTTGCTCCCCCTCACTTCTTGATTCCCCTTGACTGAATAAGATAATTGAGCTTTCTCCCTTAGAAGAGGTTTCTTTCTCCCCCTTTTTGTTATCAACAAGTTGAGTTGAAGAGGAGATTTGTGCTGCCACTAGCCTTTGAAGCAAGTCTGTTTGTTGTGCTTGGTGTAGATGAATTGCTGTTAGAGAGGCTTCCATTGTTGTCATTCTTTTATCCAAGGCATCTATCTTTGTGGCAAGATCAAAATTCTTCCTGAGTTGTCTCTTAATATCAGGCATTGTAGCTTCTGGAAGTTTAGAATCCAACCTTTCAGAAATGTCCCTTTTCATTTGATCAATTTCACCTTTGATAGTAGTGACATCCTGAGTATGTTGAAAACCTTGGATTTGTTGTAGTTGCAGAGAAGCAAGGTGTGCTTGAAGGAGCTTCTTGGTGCTGGCATATGTTATGGTTTGCAGAGCAGAATGTGTCTGATTTATAAGTTGAATCAGGGTTGTCTTGAAATAGTGTTCATCACACTGCTTTGAAAATGCCCAAGATGGCATACCTGATCTGGAACTAGGGCCTACTTCCCTCTATATCCAATGGCCCTTCTTCACTTTCTGCATCCTCACCACCAAAGAAATCTTCTGAACCACCAGTCTCATAGTCAATATCACCAGTTGTAGAGGGCAGAGCTGTGATTGCATCCTCTGCTCTTTGCATAGACTGTGTGGTGTGCATGAAATTTAGCATCCTTTCTGCATTGTCATTGCCCTGTCCAGCTAGAAGTTGGTATGCTGGAACAGGGTGAGTAAATGTCTCAGCATCCAAGGAGGTTGAATCTATAACAACTTGACTTTGCTGAAATAGTTCCTCCATCTTAGCATCCTGGACATTCATTAACTCACTTGCAATGAAATCTGTTAGGTCACACAACACTGTAGAACGGGGTTGAATACACTGTTTATACAATCAAATCAATTTAACACAAGTATGTAACAAAGATCAAGTATATTAAATAAACTCTGTTACAATATGAACTGTTGTTCTCTCTCAGTGATGAACAAATATCACTAAGAGCTACTAGGTTACAATGTATAATCTTCTCGATAATGATAACACATATAGTGTAAACCCTAAGTCTGTGTTTATATAGTACACAGTTACAAGATAACTTCTAATTGATATGGAATATAATTCTGTCTTCTAAAATATATCAATCAGATATCTTTTACAAGTCTTCCAGTCTTCTAACTCTTTCCATGCATATCTTCTTTTTTCTTAGTCTCGATCTTCTACTGTAAATCAGCTTCCTTCGTTATATGAAAGTCTTCCCGCATTTAAGTTCTGATATGACCTTAAGTTCTGATATTAAGTTCTGACTTCCAGTAAGTCCTGATTTCAGTAAGTCCTGATATGACCTGTTTGTTAAGATATGAAAACTAAACATGAATCATATTAGACATGACATCTCAAATATATCTAACAATCTCCCCCAACTTGTAAATTATGCAAAATATACAAGTTAATATATTTGATGATGTCAAAAACATTTAAGTACAAATGCAATAAGAGTTTAACTAGATAACTAACCATAACCTACAGTCTTTGAAGCTTTTACCAATCTCACTGAGTCAATCTAAATCCATAATGATTCTTGACAAAGCTTGATATAAGCCTTTCTTCTTTACTCCTCAGTACTTGAGACATTGTAGCTTTAACTTGCTTAATCTCTTCATCTTGACTCACAATCTGATAGATTGCAGTCCTTAAAGTAGAGATATGGTTTCTTTCTAAACCATCATTCAGTCTTATTACCCTAGGATGAGAAGATCTTCATTGTAGCACATACATTTTTCATTCAGTATCACTTCAAGCTTAGCAGAATTCTTCTTTATTGGAGTTTCACTTCCATCATCTTCAACAATGCTAGGAATGAATTCTGTAACTCTTGAACCAAAAATTCTTGCTTTATCTCTGATGGTCTTCAATATGAAGTTTGACCATCTCCTGGTAATATCAGACTTTACCTCTAAAAGGTAATGAAAGAATTGAAGTTC
Source organism: Apium graveolens (assembly GCF_009905375.1). NCBI lineage: Eukaryota > Viridiplantae > Streptophyta > Magnoliopsida > Apiales > Apiaceae > Apium > Apium graveolens. The sequence goes on along the minus strand of NC_133648.1, from coordinate 53,244,722 downwards.
TTTCAGTGATTTGTTTAGCACATCTGATTCTGACATTTGATATTTCCTTCCATCTTCAAGAAATAGAATCAGATTTTCCTTGACATTGTGCTTGTCATGAGCATCCAGTACCACTTGAACAGAGATAACCTTATTAAGGTGTTTCTGTGTAACATCTTCAAGAGGTCTGTCAGTCAAAAGAAATGGATCTCTAATAGCAATTTCAACTCCTGTTTTGATCTTTGCTTCATCAGAACCTAGTCCAGCCCTATCTTTTGGTTCTCTAGCATTTAACCCAATAGTCATGAAAGTAGACAACAATTGACTTTTCTTTGGATCTGATGGTTTGACATTTTTCCACAGAAGTTTCTTTTTATCAGCTACTTCCATCTTGTCTAAATCAACTTGAGCACTGTCAGAGGTTGATGTCTTGATGATTTTATCAGAACTTGCTATTTTTGTTTTAGCTTGCAGTTCTTCACTCTGAACAACTTAAACCTTGTCAGAGGTTGTCTTGAATTCTTCAGTAATCTTCTTTCTTTGCAGAGTTTGAAAATCTTCATCTTCAGCAAGAGTATCATCTGTAACTTGAACCATTTTGCACACTAGTTTTATTAGAATTTGAGGAATTTTCATCTCTAGTGGCTTGATTGGTTCATCAACTTTCCTTTCCCTTTATCTTTGGGATCAATCTCAGATCGTGATCTTGTTTTGGGCTATGATGCCTCAGTATGTGTCTTCTCCTTGATCACAATGCCTTTTACCTTAGGCCTTGGAGGTTTTTTTGCAACATAAGCTTTTGGCTTTAGATTTTTCTTTTCAGCTTTAAATCTAGCTTCTTCCTCCTTGAGATTTTCTAAATCCATTCCTGGATTATGTTTCAGAAACAATCTTCTAGCAATTTCCTCATCAAGTGTCTGAATCTTGAGATCTTTGTAGTAGACAGTAGTTTGCTTTCCCTTGAGCTTCAGAGTTTGTATAAACCTTTGAGAATCTTGACTTTCACCTTGTCTCAGAACATCAGGCTTTGTCATCAGACTTTGCTCATCAGAATTTGATATCAGATTTTGAGTTTCAGTGCTTGCTATCAGATTTTGAGTTTGAGCACCTTGAGAACTTGTCTTCTTTTGAATAGAAGATTTGCTTGCATCAGTAATTAGTTTCCTTAAAGAAACCTTGCTGCTCTGCCCTTTACTTTGAACTTGACCTCTACCCTTGCTAGGGTTTCCCTGGTCATTAGCTTCATCATCTTTCTTCTTCAGTATTTGATCATTAGAGCATTTGGACTTAACTATCTTCTCCCCCTTTTTGGCATCATCAGATTGTAGGAGAGAGAGAAGAAGTTCAACTGAAAATTGGATCTCATCCAATTGAGCCTGTTGAGAAGCTTGATTAGCCAGGACCTCAGAGATTTGGGCCTGTTGCTTCTCCTGAGCTTTCTCAATTGTTTCTACTTTCTCAAGTGTAGGTCTGATAATCCTTGTCTTGTCAAGCTTGATTTGCATATCTAGCTTATTAAATGATTCTTGTAGTGTATCAGCCTTTACTTGAGTTTGAGAGTGGAGACCTTGAAGGTTCTTGGTAGATAGAGCAGTGATCTTGAGCTATGTCTTGATATCAGAATTCATCATCAGCTCATCAACTTTAGCAATGTGCTCTGTCAGAACTTTAGAGCTTGGAATGAAATCAGAATCATTCCACTTCTTGGTCCACTCTATTCCTCTATGAGTTTCATCCCAAGGTACATGAGCATCCTGTTCAACAAATTTCTTGACCAATGCTTCCTTTCCAAGTACAGGAGCTGGAGTATGTACATAAATGCTGTCTCCACAGCTTGAAGAAGACTCATTATCCTCTAATAACACAACAGTGTGCGAGGCTATAGGAGTTTCTGATTCAACTTCATCTAAATTCTGATCTTCAGGTTCTTGATTCAGAATTGGTGTAGATGGTATCTCAGCATCATCATTTAAGATTGGAGAATTATTAGTAGATGGCTGAGCTGCTATAGGAGCTTCTAAATAAAGAATAGTAGGAATGTGCAGCCTATTGATGTCAATTTTAGGACTTAAGCCTGAATCTTCATCTGTAACATCTTCATGAAGAGGAGAGACATGAGGTGTGTTAGATATATTTGTGATGTCATGGCTAATATGATTTGTGTTTAGTTTTCAGATCTTACTTAACAGGACAAATCAGTACTTAACTGGAAATCAGCACTTATACTGAAGACATAACTTAAGATATCAGAACTTAAGTTATCAGAAGATATTTATCAGGAGATAATATCAGGACTTAAGATGACTTTCAGATAAGGCAGGTGGCTGATTGAAAGGAAAGAAGATCGAGACTAAGAAAGAAAGAAATATGCATGAAGAAGGAATTCTATGAAGAATAAAATACTTGGAAGAAAAGATAACTAGTTGATATATTTTAGGAAGAAGAATTATATTCCATATCAATTAGAACATTATCTTGTAACTGTGTAGTATATAAACACATGCATAGGGTTCATGTTAGATATATTTGATAATGTCATGGCTAATATGTTTTATGTTTAGCTTTCAGATCTTACGTGAACAGGATAAATCAGTACTTAACTGTTGATCAGTACTTATACTGGAAGTCAGGACTTAAGGATATCAGTACTTATATTATCAGGAGATAATCATCAGAAGATAGATATCAGAACTTAAGTGCTGAAGGACAATCAGATAAGGACAGTAGCTGATTAAAGGAAAGAAGATCGAGATAAACATAAGAAGAGATATGCATGAAGAAGGAATTCCGTGAAGAATGGAATACTTGGAAGAAAAGATATCTGATTGATATATTTTAGGAAGCAGAATTATATTCCATATCAATTAGCGATTATCTTGTAACTGTGTAGTATATAAACACAGGCATAAGGTTTACACTATAAGTGTTATCATTATCGAAGTTATTATTCTTTATAACCCTAGCAGCTCTCGTGATATTTGTTCATCACTGAGAGGTAACAGTTCCATACTGTAACAGAGTTTATTGTTTCAATAAAGTTTGTTTTCTGTTACTTAAGTTCTTAAAGTTCGATTTGAGTGTACTATACACTGTATTCACCCCCTCTACAGTGTGTGTGTGTGACCTAACAATTGGTATCAGAGCCTATCTGTTAACTTACATACAGTTAAAGATCCAAACACAATCATGTCGGACACAGAAACTCCAACTAAGCCTACCACAACTGAGGAACCACCAAAGACACTAATTCAGAGTCGGTATGAGACCATCAGAGTCCCCATACTGAGACCATCTGAATATCCCATATGGAAGGTAAGGATGACCATGTTCCTGGAAGCAACAGATCCAGAATACCTGGATAGAATCAAGGAAGGTCCTCACAAACTAACCAAACTCGCTGTTGCAGTTGCAGGTGAAGCAGCAATGACCGTACCAAAGGAGAAGAGTGATTATACTGCTGAAGACATAGCATCAATTGCTAAGGATGCTAAGGTACGACACTTACTGCATAGTGCCATTGATAATGTAATGTCAAACAGGGTAATCAACTGCAAGACTGCTAAGGAGATATGGGATGCTCTGGAAACAAGATGTCAGGGAACTGACACAATTAAGAAGAACAGGAAGACAATACTCACTCAAGAGTATGAACACTTTGACTCAAAGACTAATGAGTCATTGAATGATTTATATGATAGATTTGTCAAACTTTTGAATGATTTGTCATTGGTTGATAAAGAGTATGATCTTGAAGATTCAAACCTTAAGTTCCTGTTAGCTCTTCCTGAATGCTGGGATTTGAAGGCAACGACAATAAGAGACAACTACAATCTTGATGAAACAACTCTTGACGAAATCTATGGAATGCTCAAGACTCATGAGCTGGAGATGGAACAAAGAAGCAAGAGGAAAGGAGGAAAGTCAAGGACAGTCGCTCTTAAGGTTGAAGAAGAATTCCCCAAGGCAGCTTCCTCAAAGAAAGACAAGGGTAAAGCTCTTTTCATAAAGTCTGATACTGAGTCATCAAGTTCTGAGAGTGATGATGACTTAGATTCTGAAAGCTTGCCTGAGACCGATGCTGATTAGGAGATGATGAAGCTGTGTGCTCTTATGGTGAAAGGAATCACCAAGATTGCATACAGGAAGTTCAGGAAGGGAAAGAAGTTTTCCAGAAAAAGCATAAGTTCTGATAAGAAGAATTTCAGAAGATCTGAAGGCAGAGGAGGAAAGTCTGACAGAGGAGATTACACCAATGTTAAATGCTATAACTGTGGTGAGAAAGGCCACATATCTCCTGACTGCAAGAAGGTAAAGGGTGACAGAGGCAAGGCTCTTGTCACAAAGCAGAAAAGTTGGACAAACACTTCAGACTCTGAAAGTGAGGAGAACTATGCATTGATGGCAAATGCTGATAAAGAAAGTGCTGAGAGCAGTTCTGAAGCTGCTGAAACAAAGGTACCTCAGACTACTTATGCTTTTCATACTAATGATATTAATGAGTTGAGAAGATATCTTAAAACCATGTTTGTTAGTTATAGAGATCAAACCTTAACATGTGAAAGATTAACTTCTGAAAATCTTGCTTTTAAGAAAAGAAATGATTTCTTAGAAAAAGAGTTAGTTATATTCCATCAAACTCAGAAGGATAGAGATGATGCTTTTTATGTTAGGGATGAAGTGCTAAAAATGAATGAATCTCTAAAAACTGAGTTAGAAAAGGAAAGAGAGATAATCAGGACTTGGACTAACTCTGGCAGAACAACTCAAAATTTGCTAAGTAGTGAAAATTGGAAAGAGGGCTTAGGTTATGGAGAGAATAAGAATGATAAAGGAACTGAAGAAATTAAGCCTGCTGTTAAGCAAAAGCCAAAGTTAAAACCTGTTAAGTTTGTAACTGTAAAGTCTGATAATGAGAAATCAGAAGTTAAAGAGGAATTAACTTCTGACAAACTAAAACAGGAAAAGACAGCTGAAGTAAACATAGACTTAATGACAAAGAAGCAGCTTAAGCATAAGCTGAAAGATGTCAAGAATGCAAACAAGTTAAAATCACCTAGGAAAAATAGGAATGGAAAGGAAGGTGTGAATAAAAGCAATGATTATAAACCTGTTTCTGATGCTCCTAGGAAAACATGTCATAATTGTGGAAGTTCTAACCATCTGGCTTCTTTTTGCAGGAAAAATAAGAATATTAACTCCTTACCTTCAAAATCAGGAGTTAAGAGTCAGTCAGTTAGATACAAACCACAAAATCCTTGTTTTCATTGTGGTAGTTTATGGCATTCCATTTATACTTGTAAGGAATATCATAGTTTGTACTATGATTATTATCAAATAAAACCTTCTTTGAAGAAAGTTTCCATTGTTCCTTCTAGTGTAAATTCTGATTCAAAGTCTGATAATGTAAATTCTGATAAGAAAAATGTTAACATAAACTCTGATGCTAAATCCGCTGCAAATGTTAACAAACTTAATAAGGCCAAAGGATCCAAGCAAGTCTGGGTCCTTAAAACTAATAATTAGTGGTCTTTGTGATTGCAGGGCCACATGAAAAATATTCTAGTTCTGGACAGTGGATGTTCAGGATATATGACTGGAAATAAGTCCCTGCTATCAGACTTTATGGAGAAAGCTGGCCCAAGTGTTTCTTATGGAGATGGCAACATTGGAAAAACATTGGGATATGGCAATATCAATCTTGGGAATGTCATCATTAAAGAAGTAGCTCTGGTCTCAGGACTTAAACACAACCTACTGAGTATAAGTCAAATCTGTGACAGAGGTTATCATGTTGATTTCTTTGAAGAACACTGTGAAGTTGTGAGTAAATCTAAAGGTAAAGTTGTTCTGAAAGGATACAGACGTGGTAACATTTATGAAGCTAAGCTTTCAACAAGTACCGATGGCTCTGCAATCTGTCTGTTAAGTAGAGCATCAATTGAAGAAAGCTGGAATTGGCATAAGAAACTCTCTCATTTAAATTTCAACAATATAAATGAACTGGTCAAGAAAGATCTTGTGAGAGGATTGCCAAACACAGTATTTGCTCCTGATGGTCTTTGTGATTCATGTCAGAAAGCCAAACAAAGAAAATCTTCATTCAAGAGCAAGACTGAATCATTAATTCTTGAGCCTTATCATCTTATACATGTTGATCTATTTGGTCCAGTAAATGTCATGTCTATTGCAAAGAAGAAGTATGCGTTGGTCATAGTGGATGAGTTCACCAGATACACATGGGTGTATTTTTGCACACAAAAAGTGAAACTGCATCTATCTTGATTGATCATATCAAACAGCTGGATAAAATGGTCACAGATTCTGTGAAAATTTTAAGGAGTGATAATGGCACTGAGTTCAAGAATTTGATAATGGAAGAGTTCTGCAAAAGCCATGGAATAAAGCAGGAATTTTCTGCTCCTGGAACTCCACAACAAAATGGAGTTGTTGAAAGGAAGAATAGAACTCTAGTTGAAGCTGCACGTACAATGCTTGAAGAAGCAAAGCTTCCAACCTATTTCTGGGCTGAAGCTGTGCAGACTGCTTGTTTTACTCAAAATGCAACACTCATTAACAAGCATGGAAAAACACCATATGAGATGGTGAAGAAAAAGAAGCCAAATCTGAAATATTTTCATGTATTTGGATGCAAGTGTTTTGTTCTCAAGACTCATCCTGAACAGCTATCAAAGTTTGATCTAAAAGCTGATGAAGGAATCTTTGTTGGATATCCACTTTCCACAAAAGCCTTCAGAGTCTATAATTTGAGAACAAAAGTGGTCATGGAATCTATCAATGTCTCTTTTGATGACAAGAAGATCACGGGTCTTAAAGATTTCGTTGACCATGATCAGCTGAGATTTGAAAATGAAGACTAATATTCTGATACTGAAAATCCTGACAGTCTAAGTCCTGAAACTGCAAACTCTGATGGATTAAACTCTGATGTTATTGAAACTGTGGTGACTACGTTAAATGAAGATGCCCCTATGCAGGGGGAGCATACTCAAAATCCTACCACATCTCAAGAAACATTCGAACATGCATCTGGCTCTTCAAGTTCTGATTCGTCAAGTTCTGATAAGCCAAGTTCTGATAGTACTGAAAATCTAAATACTGAAGAATCCAACTCAGAAAGCATAGTTTCAGGGGGAGCATCAGAAATTGGAGATAGCATGGATCATGGGGGAGCATCCAGTTCTAGAGAAAACCTTCCATCTGCAAGGAACTGGACAAAATCACATACACCTGATTTGATAATTGGAGATCCTGATACAGGTGTCAGAACTAGAACAGGTACTTCAAATGAGTGTCTTTACAATTTTTTTCTCTCTCAGACTGAGCCAAAGAAAGTGGAAGAAGCTCTTCAAGATGCTGATTGGGTGCAAGCAATGCAGGAAGAGTTGAATGAATTTGAAAGAAACAAAGTCTGGACCCTAGTACCAAGACCAAAGAATAGATCTGTTGTTGGTACAAAGTGGGTATTCAGAAACAAAACTGACAGTGATGGCATAATTACAAGGAATAAGGCAAGGCTGGTTGCAAAAGGATATTCTCAACAGGAGGGAATTGATTATGATGAAACATTTGCACCAGTTGCTAGGTTAGAAGCCATAAGGATATTTTTGGCTTATGCTGCTCATAAAAAGTTTACTGTCTTTTAAATGGATGTGAAAAGTGCTTTTCTCAATGGAGAATTGGAGGAAGAGGTATATGTTGAACAACCTCCAGGTTTTGTAGATACCAAACATCCAGATTATGTCTACAGACTTGACAAAGCACTTTATGGACTTAAGCAAGCTCCTAGAGCATGGTATGAGACTTTAGCTCAGTTTCTTCTGGAAAGTGGATTCAACAGAGGGACAATAGACAAAACACGGTTCTACCTCAACCATGGAAAGGACTACTTCTGGTCCATATTTATGTTGATGATATCATTTTTGGATCTACAAATGACAAACTTTGCAAGAAGTTTGCCAAACTTATGCAGTCAAGATATCAGATGAGTATGATGGGGGAACTTAGCTACTTTCTGGGCCTTCAAGTCAAGCAGAATGAGGAAGGCACTTTTATTTTTCAAACCAAGTACACCAGAAACTTGCTAAAGAAATTTGGAATGCAAGATTGTTCAAGTGCATCCACTCCAATGGCCACTGTAACAAAACTGGATAAGGATACCGGTAAATCAGTAGATATTACTGACTACAAAGGTATGATTGGCTCTCTACTCTATCTAACTGCTAGTAGACCTGATATCATGTATGCTACCTGTCTTTGTGCAAGATTTCAAGCAGATCCAAGAGAACCTCACTTAACAGCTGTAAAAAGAATCTTTAAGTATCTTAAAGGAACAGCTGCTCTGGGATTATGGTATCCTAGAGAATCAGATTTTAAACTAATAGGTTACTCAGATGCAGATTTTGCAGGTTGCAAAATTGACAGGAAAAGCACAAGTGGAAGCTGCCAATTTCTTGGAGGCAGATTGGTTTCTTGGTACAGCAAGAAACAAAAGTCAATTTCCACATCAACTACTGAAGCAGAGTATATTGCTGCAGGAAGCTGTTGTGCACAGATTCTTTGGATGAAGAATCAGTTACTGGATTATGGGTTAACATATTTCAAAATCCCTATTTACTGTGATAATCAAAGTGCTATTGCTATGACAGGTAATCCAGTTCAACACTCAATGACAAAGCACATCAGCATCAGGTACCACTTCATCAGGGAACATGTGGATGAAGGTACAGTGGAATTGCATTTTGTTCCCACAGATCAACAGTTGGCAGATATCTTCACAAAACCATTATGTGAAGCTACTTTTACAAGATTGGTAAATGAACTTGGAATGGTTTCAGGTTCCTTCTCTAAATCTGCTTAGACTTGTTCTGTGTTATCAGACTTTATGCTCAGTATTTACAGAATTCATTTCATTGTGTATTCTGTGCTTAATTGATAAATGTCTTTAAGTACTGACTATTGTCTGATATATGTTTCTAAACTCTGATAAGTGATATGTCTGTTCTAGTACCTATTCAATCTTATGAGGATAACTGTGCTAGATACTGACCTAGTAGTCTTCAATAAACAAATGATTCCATGGAAGAAGTAATTATTTCAGTGGAAATCTTATGACACTAGCAAATTCTGATAACTGAGCTTAGTTAAGTTCACTTTGTATATCTTATTACTAAGTCACAAATTAGAATAATGCTACTCATCTGTTAAGTTCTGATACTAGTAAAACTGCTGAATGTACTAAGTGCTGATAGACCTCTCTTATCAAAAGCAAAAGCAAAAAGATCAAAGATTAAAATCAGGTACTCCTTTGAGATCTAGAGTAAAAATATGGAAGGGACGACCCAAGTGCATTGCTGGTATTAAGTAAATATGCATCATAAAAGCAAAATATTTTCTTGGTGACTTTTCACACTCTATGATTACTGGAGAAATACTCTGAAAATAGCATAAATTCTGATAAACAGTCGTGACTCACTTACACTGAGAAGCCACTGTAAAATAGAATTTCAAAAGATGCATAAAATTAGCACAAAATAGTTGAGGTGGACTCAAGCATAAACTCACTCTTCAGTCGGTTTCAGGACAATGACAGATCTTTAGAAAAATTTTAGTTATGCCTTATTTCTAAGATGTACTGCAGTGAATCAGACTTTACTCTTTGTCTGTTTTTAGCTTAATGCACACACTAATCACTCCATCTGAATGATGAAAATTTCTGTGGTGGTCTATGTTATTTTAGATAAAACAGTCAATGTGTCATTATTGCACAAATTCTGAGGACAAGTTCTAAGTTACACGTTCTGATGATTAAGTACTGACGTCCATAACTCAGAACTTGTAAGAGTATTTACTAAGATAGGCATTCCTTTTTCGAGTTAAGAAATTATGTTCTGATGACTGTTAAGTTCTGATATAGGTCTAAGTTCTGATTTCTCAGTCTAATCCTTTACTTGGCTTATCTTTGAATAAAATTTGATAACAGTCTCAGTTTATACTCGAATATGTTGAAGTGGAAGATTAATAGTCACTGTGATTAGGATTAATGGTATTTGTACTTGAACAGACCACTGTTTCTTGTGTTTTGTGCGATCTAGACCATGCTTCCTCTTTCCAATGACTGTTATTCTTTTTCAAAGTCTAGGGAGACGAGGTAGAATTAATTCTACCTGTCAGCATTAAATATCTTTACGTCTCTTGGCATTCTCTTGCCTATATAAGCAACCACTTCACATCAGTCTTTCCATCACATTCTTCTCACACACTTATCCTCCTTCTTCTATCAAAAATACAATGGTTCGATACAACATGTTTTTGAACAACCAAACCTTCACAATGGAGCTAAGTTGTGCCGATTGGCAGCAGGAGTGGCATGTAACAGCCATTCCTGAGGAGATCTGGGATTCTGTCCCACAGGAGGTGCTAACTCACCTTCTATTCTTCTATATGGACTACCATCGCCATCTGGAGCGATTGGTGGAGGAAAGGCGGGAAGCTATCCGTCAGCAAGAGCGAATCATACGACTCGCCATCTTGTTCGTCGAAGATAGGAAGAGGAAGATGACTTAATCTCGTCTTCTTCCTGTTCTTCTTCATCCTCAGCTTTGTCAGGCTTCTTAGCTAGGACTAAAGCTGTTGACGTTAGGATTAGAAGCTTAGGGAAAATCTTGTATTGATGTAATTTCCATTTCATAAATGTATTGACTTGATATATTAATGAAAACTGTTTTTACTTCAAGATTGTGTCTCTGAGTTATTTTATCTTGTGTTGATAAATCCTGATTGATATTCTGATGACCATTTAAATTGTGCTTTTAGTTAAGTTCTGATTCTCTGTCAGCACTTATTCATCGAAATTATCTCGGTCATTTTTAACATGATTTATTTTCAGAATATTAATGTTGCAGTGACAAATAATTCAATCAGTGATAACGGGTTAAAATTTGAATTGTTTCCCTTGATAAATGGAACAGTTTTTCCTTGAAACTCGGCAAATGGGTAAGTAATGATTACTGTTTTCTTGAGCCCAGTAACTATCCGTTATTACTGCATGTCTGACAGGTGTCCAACGGTAATATTTTTTTGTATAAGTACAGCAGAGATAAGATTTCTTTAATCTTTTTAATTTCTTCATCTTTTATCTCTCTTCTTACTTTTACTCTCATTTGTAGTCACTCCTGGTACAGTACGCAGGGCTTTACATCTTCCAGAAGATTGTACTTTCTCAATTCCAGAGGACTCAGCCCTTCGGGAGTTAATGGCTGAATTGGGATATGAAAAGAGTCTGTCGAAACTTGGACAGTTTAAACGGGCTAATATCAGAAGAGAATGGAGTTTCTTCTTTGATTGCATCACCAAAGCTTTTGGGAACAAATGTTCAAATTTTGATGCTATCCCAATTCTGAGTCAGCACATAGGGTATGCTATTATCCATCAAACTCATTTTGATTTTGCAACTGGAATAATTGGTTTTATTGGGGATAGGATGACAGAGGATAGAGATGTTGTTTATTTTGCTAGATTCTGTCAACTTATTTACACTTACTGTACTGATGAACCCCAGTTAGTCAGCACTCAAACCCCACCTTTTAAGGTTGCAAAAAGGTACTTTAACGACCTGATAAATGCTGACACAAAGAAATCAATGGTGAGACAATTACAGATCCCTCAGTCTGTGAAACAGATTCTGGTAAATGCTGATCCTGCTACTTACAAATCTGTTTACTCAAATGTTCAACCAACTCACCATAACCAAAATCCATCAACCTCAGTACCTACCTCTCATTCTACTCAACCTACCCTCAGAACTTATCTCAAATCCTATCTCTCCACTTCACAGACTGCTCAAACTTCTTCTTCAGCACCTACTGTGAAGCCTACATCCTCTAAGCCAAAGAGAACAAAGACTGTTCCTCAAACACCTCAAAAGAGGAGGAGATTTACTTTGAGAGATGAATCAGATTCTGAGGAACAGATTCCTTCTTCAGAACCTGTGGTGGTTGAAGCTGAGAAAGCAACTTCTCAGAAGGATTCTGACATTGGGGGTTCTAGGCTTCTCAAGAGGCTTAGACGTATGATAGTTCCTGAAACTCCGAAGGAATCCAAATCAACAAGGAAGTACAAGAAACAGAGGGCACAACGGCCAGTTTCATAAGTGCAAATGCAAAACCAACAATACACTGCAAGGAAAGGATGATGGAAAAGATGACCAAGGAACCTCTGGAATGGGTAGTGGTCATAGTCAAGGTAGAAGGTTTACATCAAGACAAGCTAGTCACAGAACAAGTTCTGATACTGAGAAAAGAATAAGTTCTGCTGCTGGTAAAAGGATAAGTTCTGATGAACTTCTAGATCTTGATGAGGAAATGTCACGACAGTTATTTCTTCAAGAAAATCCAGGGATGGACTTGGAAAGTTTAAAGGAAGAAGAAGCCAGACTTAAATCAGAGAAAGTCACATCTAAATCTGAAGCTTCTGGTAAAAAGTTACTTCCAAAACCTAAAGGCATTGTGATCAAAGAAAGGATACATACTGAATCAACTTTGGCTAGATCACAACCACAGATAGATCCAAGATCCAAGGGTAAAGAAAAGGTTGGTGAACCTATCAAGCCTTATGTACCTCCTGAGGAAGAAGAAATTACTGATGGAAAAGATGATCTTGCTCTGACTACAAGAAAAGTTCTTAAAACAACCTCTGACATGGCTCAAGTTGTTCAGAGTCAAGAAATTGTAAGTTCTGATATTCAGAAGAAGCAAGTAACCTCTGACAGTGCTCAAGTTAACTTGATATCAGAAAATAGATCTAAAACACTCCTACCAGGATTCACTAAAGCAAAACAGACTCAATCTTTGAAGACTACTGCAAGTGGTTTTGAAGCAAGAGTAGTTACTGGAAAGGAAGCTAGAGATAAAACTGGATTGGGAAGTGCTGATGAAAGAAGAGTACACAACACTACCAATGATCCAACTTCCTTGAGTGAACCAGGTATTGGAGCAACTCCTGAGAGATTGAATCAACTGGAATCTGTACAGATGGTTAACCATACCTACTTGAAAGAATACATCATGTTGTATTTCATGACAGATGGTAGGGTTTATCATATAAGACAAAATGCCATTCCTTTGAAGTATTTTGAAGAATTGGAGCATGTACTTTTCTTACTTCAAGTGGATGACAGAATAACAGAGACTGCTGCAAACTACTTAAAAGAACAGATTCAGAGACAGAAAAGGCTTTATTCTGTTAAGTCTGATAGCATATATGTTCCAAAGTACAGAGATCACAATGGTGATATTGTTGATATGAAGCCTAATACTGCACAGATTAGAACGTATCTTGGTATTAAGGGACTTGAATTCAATCTTGAATATGACAAAGCTTATGTCATAAGACTAGATCAGGAGTTAAGAAAAGCAAAGATTAATGATCTCAGAGCTGCAATCTTTCAAACTGGTGAAGATACTGCAGAGCTTAAAGGTGTTAAAAGGAGAATGATTGATGAACTAAGATATGCTGAGAAATGTTTGTTGAAAAACTATCTCAGAACAACTCCTGACATCAGAGAGATCAGAAAATGAAGAAGCCAAGTCGAAGATCTACAACTGCTTAAATTATGATATTTATACAGATTGAAGTTGTTATCAGAAGTTGAAATTGGTAAAAACTTTAAGGACTGTAAGTTGTAGTTATCTAGTCTATTTCTCATGCATTTGTACTTAATGTTTTTGACATCATCAAATATCTGTTAAACTTGTATATTTTGTTAATTTACAAGTTGGGGGAGATTGTTAGATATATTTGATAATGTCATGGCTAATATGTTTTATGTTTAGCTTTCAGATCTTACGTGAACAGGATAAATCAGTACTTAACTGTTGATCAGTACTTATACTGGAAGTCAGGACTTAAGGATATCAGTACTTATATTATCAGGAGATAATCATCAGAAGATAGATATCAGAACTTAAGTGCTGAAGGACAATCAGATAAGGACAGTAGCTGATTAAAGGAAAGAAGATCGAGATAAACATAAGAAGAGATATGCATGAAGAAGGAATTCCGTAAAGAATGGAATACTTGGAAGAAAAGATATCTGATTGATATATTTTAGGAAGCAGAATTATATTCCATATCAATTAGCGATTATCTTGTAACTGTGTAGTATATAAACACAGACATAGGGTTTACAGTATAAGTGTTATCATTATTAGACAAGATTATTCATTGTAACCCTAGCAGCTCTCGTGATATTTGTTCATCACTGAGAGGTAACAGTTCCATACTGTAACAGAGTTTATTGTTTCAATAAAGTTTGTTTTCTGTTACTTAAGTTCTTAAAGTTCGATTTGAGTGTACTATACACTGTATTCACCCCCTCTACAGTGTGTGTGTGACCTAACAGTTCACACTATATGTGTTATCTTAATCGAAGTTATTATTCTTTGTAACCCTAGCAGCTCTCGTGATATTTGTTCATCACTGAGAGAGGACAGTTCCATATTGTAACATAATTTATTGTGTTGAATAAAATTTGTGTTCTGTTACTTGTGTTCTTTAATTCGATTTGATTGTAGTAAACACTGGATTCAACCCCCTTTTACAGTGTGTGTGACCTAACAAGTGGTATCAGAGCCGATCTGTTAACACACATACAGTTTAAGATCCAAAAACAATCATGTATGAAGAAGAAACTCCAACCAAGCCCACCAAAACTGAAGAAACTCCAAAAACCATAACCCATAGTCGATATGAGACTATAAGAGTTCCCATGTTGAGACTATAAGAGTTCCCATGTTGAGACCATCTGAGTATTCCATATGGAAAGTGAAGATGGCTATGTTTCTGGAAGCTACAGATCCAAAATATCTCGACAGGATTAATGAAGGACCACATATGCCAACCAAACTCTCTGTGGAAGTTGCAGGTCAGCCAGCAAAGTCTGTACCAAAGGAGAAAAGTGATTACACTGCTGAAGATATCTCATCGATTGCAAATGATGCAAAGGTAAGACACTTGCTGCATAGTGCCCTTGATAATGTCATGTCAAACAGGGTAATTCAATGCAAGACTGCAAAAGAGATATGGGATGCTTTGGAAATAAGGTGTCAGGGAACTGAATCAATCAAGAAGAACATGAAGACTATACTCAATCAAGAGTATGAGCACATTGACTCAAAGCCTGATGAGTCATTAACTGATTTATATGACATATTTGTCAAACTCTTGAATGATTTGTCACTAGTCAACAAAGAGTATGATATTGAAGATTCAAATCTTAAATTCCTGTTAGCTCTTCCTGAAAGGTGGGATTTGAAGGCCAAAATAATAAGAGACAACTATAATCTTGTTGAAAAAACTCTTGATGAAATTTATGGGATGCTCAAGACTCATGAACTTGAGATGGAACAAAGAAGCAAGAGGAATGGAAGAAAGTCAAGGACAGTTGCCTTTTTGGCTGAGGAGGAAAGTCCTAAAGTTGCTGCCTCAAAGAAAGGCAAGGGAAAGGCTCTCATCACAAAGTCTGATACTGAGTCATTAAGTTCTGATAGTGATGATGACTCAGAAACTGAAAGTATACCTGAGATGGACCATGATGAAGAGATGATGAAGCTGTGTGCTCTAATGGTGAAAGGGATCACAAAGATTGCATACAAGAAATTCAGGAGAGGAAAGAAATTTTCCAGGAAAACTGCAAGTTCTGATAAGAAAGGTTTCAGAAAATCTGAAGGCAAAGGAGGAAAGTGTGACATAGGAGATTACTCAAATGTTAACTGCTACAACTGTGGTGAGAAAGGCCACATATCTCCTGATTACAAAAAAGGGAAGAGTGACAAAGGCAAGGCTCTTGTCACAAAGAAGAAAAGCTGGTCAGATGCTTTAGATTCTGAGGATGAGGAAAACTATGCCTTGATGGCAAATGCTGATAACAGTTCAGATACTGCTGACTTAAAGGTACCTCAAACTACTTATGCCTTTCATACTGATGATATTACTGAGTTGAGATTACATCTTAAAACCATGTTTATTAGCTACAGAGATCAGACTTTAATGTAACACCCCCAAATCCGGGGTCGGGGATCCGGGTTGTCACGAGTTCCATTTCCCTTAATAATACTTAATCTTAATAATCAACCAACTACTGCGTACTGTGACCCCACTATACACACACACCACAAGTTATAGTCTCAGAGATGAATATCCAAAAATAACATAAGTCATTTTATTCCACAATTTTAAACCATTACACTTTAAAAGGGTTTCTGAATAAATTTACATATTCTTTGCCATTATTACAATTCATAAATATACATAAGTCTGGTACATCAAAAGTTGAAAGCCTAGCCTATTGGTAGATCCTACCTCATCTACAATGACATCAACGCCTACAGGAAACTTCGGAACGTTTCCTATCCGCTCACGAATTGGGAGCTTGGTCCTGTTTATCTTGTCTATTTGTTGTTGTTTGATGAAAGAAGAAAGCAAGGGTGAGTAACAAGCCCACCGAAATAATATGCATAATAATTTACAAAATATGAGCATTCTCACAGTTCTCATGAAAGTCTTGGTCAAAAGAAATGAACCAAGTTTGATCTCTTAATGCGACCAAGTCGAAAAATATTTAGTATATATGTATATATACTTTTCAAAATCTTTGAAAATCCTCTGCCATGTATAATATACACAGAGTTCCAGTTTATAACTGTATAAAAATATCGTTGCAAGGTGATCTCATATATCTAACCTTGTCTCAATGTTTTTCTGAAAGTCTTTGTCATGCATAAGATAATCATTAACCAGATAAGTTGAAAATGTGAAGTTACGAGATACTCCAATATACTTATATCTTTTCCGAATACTACTTGAACTACCACCGTTCAAGGTATAATCAGTTTCAAAAGTTCATCACATAGATGAGACTACAAGATAAGATTTGAATAGATTCAATCTTTGAAATATCATTCAAAAGAAATGAAGTTACGAGATACTTCATTAAGTCCCGATATATATACACACCTATATATATATCAAATACTTTCCTTCGAAACCTCTGTTATGAAAAGTATAAACAGAGTTATAATATCCAATGAATTTGAAAAGAAGAAAACCTTGGCATAAACCTGATATCTTACTGATCAGGCAAAGATACAAATAAGTAACCTTTTCTACTAGTAGATGGAAGAATTCCCCGCTGGTCATCACCCTGGCCGCATTAGGACCTATGCGGGACTGCCACTCAGCCACTAACGCATTGATGGACTCCCACTGAGCCACTTACACTTTCATAGACGCCCACTGAGCCCATATTGCTTATGCCGACTCAAATAAATGGATTTACTTCCCGAACATTGGGCAAGTAATCAATTTTTTTCTCAAAACAGCAACCTCGTTGCGAATATAAAATATACCACAGAGCCGGATCCCTCAGGTTTTGAGCGAGTATTTAAATCCTCTTCGAAAGGAAGATCTTAAATCTAAAAATGAGTTTTTGGATCCGCTCTAACTTTTAAAATCATTTTGAAGACTCGAAAACATTTTAAAGAATGTTTAGAGTAATGCTGATTTAATAAAATAAATCAGTCCCAATATATTAGAAAATATCTGAATATTATTATTTAAATAATATTCCCATAAGGATAATCCTTATAAAAATAATTGAAGTAGAAGTTTTAAAACTTATAATTGAAATGAATAATAAATAACCAAAGATATACTTATACGAAAGTACGATCTTTATTTAAATAATCAAAAATAAGTTTGATTATCGAAACATTATTCTTTAATAAAATAAAGAATATTATTTAATAAAATAAGCGGAGTCATAAGTCCTCGAATGAATATTCAAAATAATATTCATTAAATAAAATAAGCGGAGTCATAAGTCCTCGAATGAATATTCAAAATAATATTCATTAAATAAAATAAGCGGAGTCATAAGTCCTCGAATGAATATTCAAGATAAGCGGAGTCATAAGTCCTCGAATGAATATTCAAGATAATATTAATTAACTAAAATAAATTTATCGAATAAACCTTATTCGATTAATGGTTTTGAAAACTATTCATATATATATATAAATATATACATATATATATACATATATATATATATATATATATATATTATACTCGGGAACATCGACTCCCGGTTTAGAAAAATGTTCACCTTTGGGTCCCCTATACTAAGGGTATACGTAACTACTGCTTATCTCTAGCATAGGTATTATGCAAATTATAAGTATTTGAATCAACAATTAGATATCAAGTTTACGAAACATACATGCATATATACCATATCAGCATGCTCCAATATATCACAAGATTTGCTAATAACAATCATGCACTTATCACAACATAATGCATATACATATATTTACATCATAACAACAGTATAACGGGTAGAAAACTTGCCTGAGTGTTCCCGGATAGACCTAAGCTTAGAGTGGGTCCGATAACCTTTGAACAACAACATAAGTCGGAATTAAACCCCGGTCGCTTAAGAAACTAGATTTTAACCAATTGAACCCTAACGTTCGCTTATGGTCACTTCTACGCTTAATGAATCACATAAGTCATTCGAGTACCCTCGGCTCCACCATTTTTAATAAATTAACCATTAAGAATTTTAAGGCGATTCTTTCGCGAGTACTCTACCAACTGCCTATTCCACTTTACATAATTGTTTCATACTCGAATTAGTCACTTAAGGGCCTCAACCAAGATTTCAAAGTAAGGCGAGGGGTAATGGTTCGTTCGCGAAATGTCGTTACTTAAAATGGTCGTTTCTCCTAAACCGTACATCGGATTCAAGCGAACCACATATCAAAACGAAGCTCGTAACATGAACTATCTAAAGATGGTAATGGTCAGTTCATGGTAGTAAGTATTCGGGTGCAAAAGTTAAGCATAAAACAGTCTAAGGAAATTTGGGCATTACGACGGCTATAACTTAGCAATTCCCAAATTTTTACCCAGTCAATTCAATATCAAACCACCACCAATCAACACCATTCCACCATCAGTCAAACACAATACAAGATCATTTAACTATAACTCAAGATCTCAACTTATTCATCTAAACCAAGTCAAAATGTGACCAAGAACATCAAATCCAACAAGTATCACTCCTAACTCCAAAATCAACAAAACCACTTACTAAACAAAGCTCTAAACATGAGTACACACCCATTACACTAACCCATCATCTAAACATTATGAAATCAAAACCAACAAAACTTAAGACTAAGGGTTTGAGAAGTTATACCTTCCTTGGAGAGTGGAGAATCACTTAGAAAGCCTTAAATAACCACTAACTATCTCTACTAAGCTTGGATCTTGAAGAGAACATAAGAAAACACAAAGTTAGTTTCTTGAAAACACTATTCACCGAGAACTTTGATGAATTGATTAGCTATGTTAAACATGGAATCTTGAGCTTAAACTTATGGCTCATCTAAGTTATGAATTATGGAAGCTAAAGAAACAAACCTCTTGAATTATGATTAAGTGGAGCTTGGGTTTTGGAATTTTTATTCCTTGCTTTTCTTCAAAAATCCGTGAGCAATGAGATGGGGGGGGGGAGAAATGAATGTGTTTGCTTGGTTGCTTCTTCTTTTGACAAATGAATGTGTTTGCTTGGTTACTTCTTCTTTTGACTTATGAATTGATTTTAACCTTTTTACCATGGTTAATAATGCTTGGCTGGTAATCAACCAACAAAACCTATCCACTTGTCATGCTTATGTCATCTTCCTTATGTCATCCATTTGCCACATGCCTTTGTCTTGTGGTTTGATGATGTCATAATACCTTGGATGCTTGTACAAGCTTGTCTCTTGGTCGCGTAGTTATTTTACGGTTCGCTTAACTTTCGTTCTCGTTATCCGTTTGAGGGATCATATCCGGGATCTTATTACTTGGGTTCCCCTACCCTTTCTCAATATTTTATATTCCTTTTATGATCCCCTCTTATAATCCTTGATTTAATCATGTTACCTTATACTCAATTCTTTCGGTATCTGGTGGATTTTCGGGAAAAATCAAAGTGTTCGAATTTGGATTCTGACGATCTTTACATACACTTATTTACTTTATGGAATACTAATATGATCTTAGAATTTCCATAACAGTACTCCTATATAGTGTGGTCTGATAATTTTCCTTAATCAGCATCATCAGCAAAAGTTACTATTCATCAGGGTTTCAAAAATTTCAAAAAAATTGGGGTTATTACATTTAACATGTGAAAGATTAACTTCTGAAAATCTTGATTTTAAAAAGAGGAATGATTATTTAGAAAAAGAGTTAGTTAAGTTCCGACAAGCTCAGAAAGATAGAGATGATGCCTATTATATTAGGGATGAAGTGCTAAAAATGAATGAATCTCTAAAAACTGAGCTAGAAAAGGAAAGAGAGATTATCAGGACTTGGACTAACTCTGTTAAAGCAACTCAGGATATTCTTAGTAGTGGAAACTGGAAAGAGGGCTTAGGTTATGGAGATGATAAGAACAGTAAGGGAACTGTAGAAACTGAGCGTATAGTTGTTAAACAAATGTTAGATATATTTGATAATGTCATGGCTAATATGTTTTATGTTTAGCTTTCAGATCTTATTTGAACAGGATAAATCAGTACTTAACTGTTGATCAGTACTTATACTGGAACTCAGGACTTAAGGATATCAGTACTTATGTTATCAGGAGATAATCATCAGAAGATAGATATCAGAACTTAGGTGCTGAAGGACAATCAGATAAGGACCGTAGCTGATTAAAGGAAAGAAGATCAAGATAAACATAAGAAGAGATATGCATGAAGAAGGAATTCCGTAAAGAATGGAATACTTGGAAGAAAAGATATCTGATTGATATATTTTAGGAAGCAGAATTATATTCCATATCAATTAGCGATTATCTTGTAACTGTGTAGTATATAAACACAGACATAGGGTTTACAGTATAAGTGTTATCATTATTAGACAAGATTATTCATTGTAACCCTAGCAGCTCTCGTGATATTTGTTCATCACTGAGAGGTAACAGTTCCATACTGTAACAGAGTTTATTGTTTCAATAAAGTTTGTTTTCTGTTACTTAAGTTCTTAAAGTTCGATTTGAGTGTACTATACACTGTATTCACCCCCTCTACAGTGTGTGTGTGACCTAACAATTGGTATCAGAGCCTATCTGTTAACATACATACAGTTAAAGATCCAAACACAATCATGTCGGAGACAGAAACTCCAACTAAGCCTACCAAAACTGAGGAATCACCAAAAACACAAATTCAGAGTCGGTATGAGACCATCAGAGTTCCCATACTGAGACCATCTGAATATCCCATATGGAAGGTAAGGATGACCATGTTCCTGGAAGCAACAGATCCAGAATACCTTGATAGAATCAAGGAAGGCCCTCACAAACCAACCAAGCTTGCTGTTGCAGTTGCAGGTGAAGCAGCAAAGACCGTACCAAAAGATAAGAGTGATTATACTGCTGAAGACATAACATCAATTGCTAAGGATGCTAAGGTACGACACTTACTGCATAGTGCCATTGATAATGTAATGTCAAACAGGGTAATCAACTGCAAGACTGCTAAGGAAATATGGGATGCTCTGGAAACAAGGTGTCAGGGAACTGACACAATTAAGAAGAACAGGAAGACAATACTCACTCAAGAGTATGAACACTTTGACTCAAAGACTAATGAGTCATTGAATGATTTATATGATAGATTTGTCAAACTTTTGAATGATTTGTCATTGGTTGATAAAGAGTATTATCTTGAAGGTTCAAACCTTAAGTTCCTGTTAGCTCTTCCTGAATGCTGGGATTTGAAGGCAACGACAATAAGAGACAACTACAATCTTGATGAAACAACTCTTGACGAAATCTATGGAATGCTCAAGACTCATGAGCTGGAGATGGAACAAAGAAGCAAGAGGAAAGGAGGAAAGTCAAGGACAGTTGCTCTTAAGGCTGAAGAAGAATTCCCCAAAGCAGCTTCCTCAAAGAAAGACAAGGGTAAAGCTCTTTTCATAAAGTCTGATACTGAGTCATCAAGTTCTGAGAGTGATAATGACTCAGATTCTGAAAGCTTGCCTGAGACTGATGCTGATGAGGAGATGATGAAGCTGTGTGCTCTTATGGTGAAAGGAATCACAAAGATTGCATACAGGAAGTTCAGGAAGGGAAAGAAGTTTTCCAGGAAAGGCATAAGTTCTGATAAGAAGAATTTTAGAAGATCTGAAGGCAGAGGAGGAAAGTCTGACAGAGGAGATTACACCAATGTTAAATGCTATAACTGTGGTGAGAAAGGCCACATATCTCCTGACTGCAAGAAGGTAAAGGGTGACAAAGGCAAGGCTTTTGTCACAAAACAAAAAAGCTGGACAGACACCTCAGACTCTGAAAGTGAGGAAAACTATGCATTGATGGCAAATGCTGATAAAGAAAGTACTGAGAGCAGTTCTGAAGCTGCTGAAACAAAGGTACCTCAGACTACTTATGCTTTTCATACTGATGATATTAATGAGTTGAGAAGATATCTTAAAACCATGTTTGTTAGTTATAGAGATCAAACTTTAACATGTGAAAGATTAACTTCTGAAAATCTTGCATTTAAGAAAAGAAATGATTTTTTAGAGAAAGAGTTAGTCATGTTCCATCAAACTCAGAAGGATAGAGATGATGCTTTTTATGTTAGGAATGGAGTGCTAAAATTAAATGAATCTCTAAAAACTGAGTTAGAAAAGGAAAGAGAGATTATCAGGACTTGGACTAACTCTGGCAAAACAACTCAAAACTTGCTAAGTAGTGGAAACTGGAAAGAGGGCTTAGGTTATGGAGAAGATAAGAAAGATAAAGAAACTGAAGAAATTAAGTCTGTTGATAAGCAAAAGCCAAAGTTAAAACCTGTTAAGTTTGTAACTGCAAAGTCTGAAAATGAAAAATCAGAAGTTATAAAGAAATTAACTTCTGACAAACTAAAACAGGAAAAGACAGATAAAGTGAACATAGGCTTAATGACAAAGAAGCAGCTTAAGCAAAAGCTGAAAGATGTTAAGAATGCAAACAAGGTAAAATCACCTAGGAAAAATAGGAATGGAAAGGAAGGTGTGAATAAAAGCAATGATTATAAACCTGTTCCTGATGCTCCTAGAAAAACATGTCATAACTGTGGAAGTTCTAACCATCTGGCTTCTTTTTGCAGGAAGAATAAGAATATTAACTCCTTACCTTCAAAATTAGGAGTTAAGAGTCAGTTTGTTAGATACAAACCACAAAATCCTTGTTTTCATTGTGGTAGTTTATGGCATTCCATTTATACTTGTAAGGAATATCATAGTTTGTAATATGATTATTATCAAATAAAACCTTCTTTGAAGAAAGTTTCCATTGTTCCTTCTAGTGTAAATTCTGATTCAAAGTCTGATAATGTAAGTTCTGATAAGAAAATTGTTAACATAAACTCTGATGCTAAATCCGCTGCAAATGTTAATAAACTTAATAAGGCCAAAGGATCCAAGCAAGTCTGGGTCCTTAAAATTACTAATTAGTGGTCTTTGTGATTGCAGGGCAACATGAAAAATATTCTAGTTCTGGACAGTGGATGTTCAGGACATATGACTGGAAATAAGGCCCTGCTATCAGACTTTGTGGAGAAAGCTGGCCCAAGTGTTTCTTATGGAGATGGCAACATTGGAAAAACATTGGGATATGGCAATATCAATCTTGGAAGTGTCATAATTAAACAAGTAGCTCTAGTTGCAGGACTTAAACACAACCTACTGAGTATAAGTAAAATCTGTGACAGAGGTTATCATGTTGATTTCTTTGAAGAACACTGTGAAATTGTGAGTAAATCTAAAGGCAAAGTTGTTCTGAAAGGATACAGGCATGGTAACATTTATGAAGCTAAGCTTTCAACAAGTACTGATGGTTCTGCAATCTGTCTGATGAGTAGAGCACCAATTGAAGAAAGCTGGAATTGGCATAAGAAACTCTCTCATTTAAATTTCAACAATATAAATGAACTGGTCAAGAAAGATCTTGTGAGAGGATTGCCAAACATAGTATTTGCTCCTGATGGTCTTTGTGATTCATGTTAGAAAGCCAAACAAAGAAAATCTTCATTCAAGAGCAAGACTGAATCATCAATTCTTGAGCCTTATCATCTACTACATGTTGATCTATTTGGTCCAGTAAATGTCATGTCTATTGCAAAGAAGAAGTATGCGTTGGTCATAGTGGATGAGTTCACCAGATACACATGGGTGTATTTCTTGCATACAAAAAGTGAAACTACATCAACCTTGATTGATCATATCAAACATCTGGATAAAATGGTCAAAGATTCTGTGAAAGTTTTAAGGAGTGATAATGGCACTGAGTTCAAGAATTTGATAATGGAAGAGTTCTGCAAAAGCCATGGAATAAAGCAGGAATTTTCTGCTCCTGGAACTCCACAGCAAAATGGAGTTGTTGAAAGGAAGAATAGAACTCTCATTGAAGGTGCACGTACAATGCTTGAAGAAGCAAAGCTTCCAACCTATTTCTGGGCTGAAGCTGTGTAGACTGTTTGTTTTACTCAAAATACAACACTCATTAACAAGCATGGAAAAACACCATATGAGATGGTGAAGAAAAAGAAGCCAAATCTGAAATATTTTCATGTATTTGGATGCAAATGTTTTGTTCTCAAGACTTATCCTGAACAGCTATCAAAGTTTGATCTAAAAGCTGATGAAGGAATCTTTGTTGGATATCCACTTTCCACAAAAGCCTTTAGAGTCTATAATTTGAGAACAAAAGTGGTCACGGAATCTATCAATGTCTCTTTTGATGACAAAAAGATTACTGGTCTTGAAGATTTCATTGACCATGATCAGCTGAGATTTGAAAATGAAGACTCAAATTCTGATACAGAAAATCCAGATAGTCTAAGTCCTGATACTGTAAACTCTGATGGATTAAACTCTGATGTTATTGAAACTGTGGAGACTACGTCAAAGGAAGATGCACCTATGCAGGGGGAGCATACTCAAGATCCTACCACATCTCAAGAAACATCAGAACATGCATCTGGCTCTTCAAGTTCCGATTCGTCAAGTTCTGATAGTGCTGAAAATCTAAATACTGAAGAATCCAACTCAGAGAGCATAGTTTCAGGGGGAGCATCAGAAAATGAAAATGAAAATAGCATGGATCATGGGGGAGCATCCAGTTCTAGAGAAAACCTTCCATCTGCAAGGAAGTGGATAAAATCACATACACCTGATTTGATAATTGGAAATCCTGATGCAGGTGTCAGAACTAGAACAGGTACTTCAAATGAATGTCTTTACAATTCTTTTCTCTCTCAGACTGAGCCAAAGAAAGTGGAAGAAGCTCTTCAAGATGCTGATTGGGTGCAAGCAATGCAGGAAGAGTTGAATGAATTTGAAAGAAACAAAGTCTGGACTCTAGTGCCAAGACCAAAGAATAGATCTGTTGTTGGTACAAAGTGGGTATTCAGAAACAAAACTGACAGTGATGGCATAATTATAAGGAATAAGGCAAGGCTGGTTGCAAAAGAATATTCTCAATAGGAGGGAATTGATTATGATGAAACATTTGCACTAGTTGCTAGGTTAGAAGCCATAAGGATATTCTTGGCTTATGCTGCTCACAAAAAGTTTACTGTCTTTCAAATGGATGTGAAAAGTGCTTTTCTCAATGGAGAATTGGAGGAGGAGGTATATGTTGAACAACCTCCAGGTTTTGTAGATACCAAACATCCAGATTATGTCTACAGGCTTGATAAAGCACTTTATGGACTTAAGCAAGCTCCTAGAGCATGGTATGAGACTTTAGCTCAGTTTCTTCTGGAAAGTGGATTCAACAGAGGGACAATAGACAAAACACTGTTCTACCTCAACCATGGAAAGGACTTACTTCTGGTCCAGATTTATGTTGATGATATCATTTTTGGATCTATAAATGACAAACTTTGCAAAAAGTTTGCCAAGCTAATGCAGTCAAGATATCAGATGAGTATGATGGGGGAACTTAGCTATTTTCTGGGCCTTCAAGTCAAGCAGAATGAGGAAGGCACTTTTATTTGTCAAACCAAGTACACCAGAAACTTGCTGAAGAAATTTAGAATGCAAGATTGTTCAAGTGCATCCACTCCAATGGCCACTGCGACAAAACTGGATAAGGATACCGGTAAATCAGTAGATATTACTGACTACAGAGGTATGATTGGTTCTCTACTCTATCTAACTGCTAGTAGACCTGATATCATGTATGCTACCTGTCTTTGTGCAAGATTTCAAGCAGATCCAAGAGAACCTCACTTAACAGCTGTAAAAAGAATCTTTAAGTATCTTAAAGGAACAGCTGCTCTGGGATTATGGTATCCTAGAGAATCAGATTTTAAACTAATAGGTTACTCGGATGCAGATTTTGCAGGTTGCAAAATTGACAGGAAAAGCACAAGTGGAAGCTGCCAATTTCTTGGAGGCAGATTGGTTTCTTGGTACAACAAGAAACAAAAGTCAATTTCCACATCAACTGCAGAAGCAGAGTATATTGCTGCAGGAAGCTGTTGTGCACAGATTCTTTGGATGAAGAATTAGTTACTGGATTATGGGTTAACATATTTCAAAATCCCTATTTACTGTGATAATCAAAGTGCTATTGCTATGACAGGTAATCCAGTTCAACACTCAATGACAAAGCACATCAACATCAGGTACCACTTCATCAGGGAACATGTGGATGAAGGTACAGTGGAATTGCATTTTGTTCCCACAGATCAACAACTAGCAGATATCTTCACAAAACCACTGTGTAAAGCTACTTTTACAAGATTGGTAAATGAACTTGGAATGGTTTCAGGTTCTTTCTCTAAATCTGCTTAGTCTTGTTCTGTGTTATCAGACTTTATGCTCAGTATTTACAGAATTAATCTCATTGTGTATTCTATGCTTAATTGATAAATGTCTTTAAGTACTGACTGTTGTCTGATATATGTTTCTAAACTCTAATAAGTGATATGTCTGTTGAAGTACCTATTCAATCCTATGAGGATAACTGTGCTAGATACTGACCTAGTAGTCTTCAATAAACAAATGATTCAATATAAGAAGTAATTATTTCAATGGAAACCCTATGACACAAGCAAATTCTGATAATTGAGCTTAGTTAAGTTTACTTTGTATATCTTATTACTAAGTCACAAATTAGAATAATGATACTCATCTGTTAAGTTCTGATACTAGTAAAACTGCTGAATGTACTAAGTGCTGATAAACCTCACTTATCACAAGAAAAAGCAAAAAGATCAAAGAATAAAATCAGGTACTCCTTTGAGATCTAGAGTAAAAATGTGGAAGGGACGACCCAAGTGCATTGCTGGTATTAAGTAGATATGCATTAGAAAAGCAAAATATTTTCTTGGTGACTTTTCACACTCTATGATTACTGGAGAAATACTCTAATAATAGCATAAATTCTGATAAACAGTCGTGACTCACTTACACTGAGAAGCCACTGTAAAATAGAATTTCAAAAGATGCATAAAATTAGCACAATACAGTTGAGGTGGACTCAAGCATGAACTCATTCATCAGTAGGTTTCAGGAGAATGACAGCTCTTTAGCAAAATTTTAGTTATGCCTTATTTCTAAGATGTACTGACGTGAATCAGACTTTACTCTTTGTCTGTTATTTAGCTTAATGCACACACTAATCACTCCATCTGAATGATGAAAATTTATGTGGTGGTCTATGTTATTGTAGATAAACAGTCATTGTGTCATTGTTGCACAAGTTCTGAGGACAAGTTCTAGTTACACGTTTTGATGATTAAGTTCTGAAGTCTATAACTCAGAACTTGTATGAGGATTTACTAAGATGGGCATTCCTTTTTCGAGTTAAGAAATTATGTTCTGATGACTGTTAAGTTCTGGTATAGGTCTAAGTTCTGATTTCTCAGTCTAATCCTTTACTTGGCTTATCTGTGAATAAAATTTGGTAACAGTCTCAGTTCGAACTAGAATATGTTGAAGTGGAAGATTAATAGTCACTATGATTAGGATTAATGGTATTCGTACTTGAACAGTCCACTGTTTCTTGTTTCTTGTGCGGTTTAAACCATGATTCCTCTTTCCAATGAATGTTATTCTTTTTCAAAGTCTAGGGAGACGAGGTAGAATTAATTCTACCTGTCAGCATTCAATTTCTTTGCGTCTCCTGGCATTCTCTTGCCTATATAAGCAGCCACTTCACATCAGTCTTTCCATCAAATTCTTCTCACACACTTATCTTCATACTTCTTCTTTCAAAAACCCAATGGTCAGATACAACATGTTTTTGAACTACCAAAACTTCAATATGGAGCTAAGCTGTGCCGAATGGCAGCAGGAATGGCATGTCACAGCCATTCCTGA
Organism: Apium graveolens; assembly: GCF_009905375.1. Classification (NCBI taxonomy): domain Eukaryota; kingdom Viridiplantae; phylum Streptophyta; class Magnoliopsida; order Apiales; family Apiaceae; genus Apium; species Apium graveolens. Next base: position 53,216,288 of record NC_133648.1, on the reverse strand, counting down.
GGAGATATGGGACTCTGTCCCACAGGAGGTACTGACACATCTTCTGTTCCTCTATATGGACTACCATCGCCATCTGGAGCGATTGGAGGAGGAAAGGTTGGAAGCTCTCCACCAGCAAGAGCGAATCATCTGACTCGCCATTCTGTTTGTCGAGAGTAGGAAGAAGAAGATGACTTAATCTCGTCTTCTTCCTGTTTTTCTTCATCATCAGCTTTGTCAGGCTTCTTAGCTAGGACTAAGGCTGTTGATGTTAGGTTTAGAAGCTTAGGGAAAATCTTGTATAAGTATTGATGTACTTTCCATTTCATAAATGTATTGTCTTGATATATTAATGAAAGTTTTTTTTCTTCAAGATTTTGTCTCTGAGTTATTTTATCTTGTATTGATAAATCCTGATTGATATTCAGATGACCATATAAATTTTGTTTTATATTAAGTTCTGATTCATTTTCAGCACTTACTTATCTAATTTTTCTTGGTCATTTTCATGTGATGTATTTTCAGAATATCAATGATGCAGTGACAAATAATTCAATCAGTGATAATGGTTTAAATTTTGAATTAAAACTGTTTCTCTAGATAAATGGAATGGTTTTTCCTTGAAACTAGGCAAATGGGTAAGTAATGATTCCTGTTTTCTCGAGCCCAGTAACTGTCCGTTATTACTGCATGTCTGACATGTGTCCAACGGTAACATTTTTGTTCAAAGTATAAGTACAACAGAGAGAAGATTTCTTTAATCTTTTATTTTCTTAATATTTTATCTCTCTCCTTACTTTTACTCTCTTTCTCTTTATTTCTCACATTGGTTTTTCATACAGACATTATCTCAAACACCTAACAGGCATACTTGAATCTCATTTTTTTTCACATGGCACCAAAGGATTTAATCATTGATGGAGCTAAGTTTGTCCCCAACAACTATGCTGCAGTTCTTGATCACACTGAAGCTCCATCTGAATTGCACTTTGTGCAAGATCTTCTTGCACATAGTGAGGTTGGGTATGCATTAACACAACCTGAATTCTTTTCAAGCCAACAAGTTCCGAGGCTTTGGAGGACTGGACTTTTTGATGATGGTGGTAAACGTGGAACTCCCAGTATTATCTTCCAAGTGGGTGATTCATCCTTTGTAGTCAACCCCGGATTCCCCAGGTTTTGAGCGAGTATTTAAATCCCCTTAAAAAAGGAAGATCTTAAATATAAAAATGAGTTTTGGGATCCGCTCTGACTTTAAAAATCATTTTGAAGACTCGAAAACACTTTATAGAGTGTTTGGAGTAAAGCTGATTTAATGAAGTAAATCAGTCCCCAGAATATTTAGAAAATGACTGAATATTATTATTTAAATAATATTCCCATAAAGAATAATCTTTATAAAAATAATTGAAGTAGAAGTATTAAAACTTATACTTGAAACGAGTATTAAATAACCAAAGATATACTTATATGAAAGTATTATCTTTATTTGAATAATCGAAAATAAGTTTGATTATTAACACCTTATTCTTTAATAAAATAAAGAATATATTTCAGCAAATAATCGGAGTCATAGATCCTCAAATGAATATTCAAATAATATTCAATAAATAATATAAACTGAGTCATAAGCCTTCAAATGAATATTCAAATAATATTCAATAAATAATATAAAAGAGTCATAAGTCCTCCGATGAATATTCAAATCATATTGAAATAATAAAATAAACTGAGTCATAACCCTCGAATGAATATTCAAATCATATTCAAATAATAAAATAAACCGAGTCATAACCCTCGAATGAATATTCAAAATAGTATTCAATTAATAAAATAAAAGTTATCGAATAAACCTTATTCGATTAATAGTTTGGAAAACTATAACCATATATATATAAAAATATATATATTATACTCGGGAACATCGACTCCCGGTTTAGAAATATGTTCACCTTTGGGTCCCCTATACTAAGGGTATACGCAAATACTGCTTATCTCTAGCATAGGTATTATGCAACTATAAGCATCGAAATCAACAGATAGATAACCAGATTACGAAACAGACATGCATATATACCATATCAGCATGCTCCAATATATCGCAAAATTTGCTAATAACAATCATGCACTTATCACAAGATAATGCATATACATATATTTACATCACAACAACAGTTATAACGGGTAGAAAACTTGCCTGAGCGACTTGGGGTGATAAAAGGCTTGGGACGAGTCTGGTAACCTATAAACAACAAGTAAGTTGGAATTAAACCAAAATCACTTGTAAATCTATACTTTAACTAACTTAGACTCTAACGCTTGTTTTGCGCTCACTGATTCGCTTAAGTCACTCGGGTACCCTCGGCTCCACCATTTTTAATAATTTAACCTTTATGAGTTTTAAAGCGATTCCTTCGCGAGTGTCTTACCAACTGCCTAACACACTTACCATAAATGTTTCATACATTAATTAACCCTTTTTGGTCTTTAACCTATGTTTCAAAGTAAGGCGAGGGGAAAAGTTTCGTTCGCGAAATGCCGTTACTTGAAACGGTCGTTTCTCCTAAACCGTGCATCGGAATCGAACGAACTACATATCAAAACGAAGCTCGTAACATGAGCTATCTAAACATGGCAGTGGTCATAATCTAGCAGGGGGTTCTCGGGTCCTAATGCTATGCACAAAAACAGTCCAAAGAAAATCGGACGTTACGACGACTATGTTTACGCGATTTCCAATATTTTAAACCATTCAAACCCATTCCAAATCAACCTCAAATCCAACCTCAAATCCATCATACAACAAACATCCATCCTTATCACATCATAACAACCCCAACCAATTCAATTTAATCATTCATACTTATGCCTAAACTTAACTTTAATCATACTTAAGTTCTTTTAATCAAAACCACAACATTTACCATTCCATTTCGCTACCATTTCAAATCCCAAACTCTAATCACAACAACAAGCTACCATAGCACCCTACTAATCAAAATCATCTTATATTATATAGGAATCTAGGGTTTGGAGATGGTATACCTTCCTTGAAGTGGTGGGAGGAGCTAGGAAGCCTTAAGAAGCTTTGAGAAGTCTTAAGAATGCTTGGATCTTCAAGATAAACAAGAAAAACTTCAAGTTAAAAACTTGAAAACACTATTCATAGTCTTCTTCTTTGATTAAATGAAGAAGATTGAGAAGGAATTAATGGCTTAAACTCATGATATAGTCCTAACTAAGCATGAAGATGATTAGGGAATTAACTCACCAATTTAGGAAGCTTGGATCTTTGATTTTGAATTTCTCCTCCATTTGCAATAGTAAAAGCCGAGAGCATGATGAACCATGCCTTGGTTTCTTTTTGATTTTGATGAAAATGATTTTGCTTGGCTTGGTTGGCTTGATTTTTGTGTTTGATTTAGTAAATTACCTAGTTGCCCTTGATTTTGTGTGGTTAAAAAGTCACCACATCTCCTTCCTTTCTTGTCATGCCTATGTCACCTTGCACATGTCATAATGCTCCCACTTGTCCACACCTTGTGGTTTGATGATGTCACAGTCCCTGGCTTCTTGTACAAGCTTGTCTCTTGGTCACTTATTTGTTTTACGGTTCGCTTATCTTTCGTTCTCGTTTATCGTTTGAGGGATCATACCCGGGATCTTATTACTTAGGTTCCCTTAACCTTTCTCAATATATTGTATTCCTTTTATGATCCTCTCTTATAATCCTTTAATTTAAATCCTTTTTATCCTGTTACCTTATACTCAATTCTCTCCGTATCTTGTGGATTTCCGGGAAAAATCAAAGTGTTCGGAATTGGATTCTGACGATCTTTACATACACTTATATACCACATAGAGTACTAATAATATCCCATAAGATCAATAACAGAACCCCTACATAGCGTGGCATGAAAAGTTTTCTCGTTCAGCAAAAACACTATTCAAAAGGGTTTCAAAATTTCTCAAAAATTGGGGTTATTACAGTCTCCCCTCCTTAAAAGGATTCCGTCCCGGAATCAGATAGAAAACAAATGGGGATACTTTCTTAGCATTACACTTTCTAACTCTCGAGTCAATTTTCCCACATTGTGGTTCTACCACCAAACTCTGCCTAGTTTGATAATCCTTCTCCTAAGCACTTGTTCCTTTTCACTCTATAACCCTTCCTGGTTGCTCCATATAGGTTATGTCGGGTTGCATATCTATGCGCTCATATGCCTCTATTTATCTGGAATCTGAATTTCACTTCCTTAACATTGATACGTGAAACACGTTACGACCTACTACATGTTCGGGGTTAGGGCTAGCTCATATGCTAACTTCCCAAACGTCTTAATATATCCAAGGGTCCAACAAATTGTAGACTTAGCTTTCCTTTCTTTCCGAACCTCATCAATCCTTTCCAAGGGATACCTATAACATTACTAGGTCCCCTATTTCATACTCTTTATCCTTTCGTGTCAAATCAACATACTTATCATGTCCATCTTGGGCTACTACCAGCCGTCCTCTGATTCGATCTATCATATCCTTGGTCCTTTGGACTACTGCGGGTCCGAGCATCTTGCGCTCTACAACTTCATCCTAACATAAGGGAGATCGACATTATCTTCCCTCAAGGATCTCATAAGGCGACATCTTGATATTGACATATGATCTATTGTCGTAAGATAACTTAATCCGCGTTAAGTGATCATTCCAAATTCTTTCAAGTCTATTACACAGACTCTCATCATAGCTTCTAATCATTATAGCTTTTGCTTCTCAATACCCATTCTTTTCCAGTTCGTAATCGCTATCACCTTCCGTTCCTAATATTATACTGGTTATACTTTTGCTCGTTAGCGTTCTATAACCTTTTAATAACCACGTCAACCTTAGTATCACGAATGTGTTTCCATTCCGCATACTACCACCACTTTATTACTCCTTTTTCAGTTGTTTCTATTTTCCAAAATTTGATCAATCAAATAGAAGTAAAAGAATTTGTTGAGAGATCACTATGATCATGAACACTTGTTATATCGCATAGTTAGTACAGAAGGTGGCCAGCCTTTAGTACTTGACAAGCAATTAAACAACATGTGGTATCCTACTAGGCTTCTATCACAAAGATAGATAGTCATTCGGCAATACCTCCCCTTCTGGAAGGGTTGTTCTTCTCAGCTTACATGAAATGAAAAGAAGAGAAAAGAACGAACTGAAGAGAATTGTATATATGAAAAAAATATACTGCCACAAAATATCTGGCTTGGAACCTACCTCTGAACTATAGAGGTTTGTCATAGGAGAACAAAACATATACGTATTTATATCAGCATCAAGCATTATAGCCTCGTATTTCCCATGCCTAAATATTTTCGCTATCCCGTCCATCATTCTATGGACCCACACTCTTCCTCGAGCTTATACATAATCACCTTTGAAACTCCCTCGACATCGAAAATCGAATCTGGGATCTCATTCTATACATCATCGTTACTAGAATTCTATGCTTGCACCGCAACCTTCCTCGTATAATAATACGACTCTCTATTGATAAGAAAGAATAATTATTCACTAGGTAGATACTCTACTTAATTAGTCTATCAATGATAACTTATACACTACCATGGCCCGATTAGTGGTACTCAATCTCAACACCCATTCCAATACAACTCTCACGGTTGTAATCAGCTCAATACTCGCAGAATCATTGCTGCCTTACTATGGTCCACCACTGACCTACTGTCGTCATTCATTTTCCATGAAGTCTTAATAGCTAACCATACGGAGTCCATACATGTCGTATCAAATCCTTCTAAGGAGGTAACATAATCACCATTCATGATTTATGGAGTACACTCCTGATCCTGACATACATACATGACATGAAGCATATAAAATTGCAGAAGAGTTTCAATCAAAGCAACGATAGCAGGTTAATACCATTCTTAATCATATGCCTTAAATAGAAGACTTAACTCAAAGGTTTGTTTGGTCCTGTTTGAAACATGGTCCTGGCTTATCTCAAGATAGGACCTTCTAAGATAGATAGCCCGTTCATGGTGATTACACAAATTAAACCTTTACCAACTACTATTACGGTTGGGTATTGCACAGTCATCAGAAGGAATGTCAATCTTCCAAACCATAATTCAACCTTCACATTTTTAACCATCATCACTGTATTCTTTTGGCACACGCGCCTATAATTATCCACTTACCTTTAAAGTGTCGGCCACCTCTTTGGCCTTTCCTGATAGTACAATTTCCTTATAGTCAATGTCATTTTAACCACCTCCAAATAATTTTCTACCTCATTTCAATCACAGCTTATGTGAAGATGTTTTCCTTAAAATCTGATGAGTAAAAAAAAATCACCATTTTTCCATAAGTTATTGCCTCAGTCTTTAGAGGTTAATCACTGTCACGACTGACTCTCAATCATACTTAGAACATCTTTTATCTTAAGTCTTAATTGCCCTGAATAATTTCGACCTTTACTGGTTCGATCCATACTTTCTCGTGGTTTAACACGTGCCCCACTTGGCATCATTATAATTATGTCATATTTCCTTTATCAACATTTCTATTCTTAATTCCACCTTTAAAAAGGTACATGCATCCTTCCATGGATAAATCAAGTCATATATCCTTGATAGATTATCTTATTCATCATTCCCACCTCGATAGTCTATACCTAACTTCATAATAGCATCCTTATTCAAATTGAGGTCAATCCATATGGCCTCCAAAAGATAACAATGGTCATCCGCTTTTCTTTCCTGATTTGGTAATGATAACATGGATGTTCTGGAAGATATTGGTCATGTTCAACGTGAACCTCTTCTTAATAATTCCTTATTTACTTTTGTTGTTTATCTCAACAGTCATCTCAATGTTGGGATATCTCTCATACCTGGCGTCTCCCTTTCTGGGTATCGAGCCACCAGTCTTACATTTCACATTATTGAAGGTCACTTCCTTCATCCAATTTTTCCTGATTTCTTACTTTCTTGTCTCCTCAGTCTATCCGTGTCTCAATATTTATCCTTCGAACTATCTCAAGGTTTCCTCGAATCCTCCCAACTTAAAGGGGGTACAATATATGTATCTCTTATGCCTTCAACCATCAATTTTAACTCATGGTGGATCATCATCATCCTGACGATTACATACTTTTCTATTTCTATTGCTATGAGTCTTTAGGGTTTCCTCATACCCAACTCCCTTATCATTCCTCAAACTTTATTGCCTTTATATTCCTTTCCACTTCAGTTTCTTTTTATTTTCCTTTCTCTTATCATTATTTCATGAACCAACACAACTTAAGCATTGATTTCAAACATCCCGTCATTCTGGATTCGTGTCCTCAGAACGAATCTTGATAACTTTTACAACTTAGATTCACAATTCATCATACTCGTCTGCCTTTGTTCTGGCTCTAAAGCTTTTACACTATCTTCATAACTTTGGGAAGTACTTTCCTGAAAACAATTGACTGAACTTTAATCAGTTTATTATAATCTCTTGCTCCGTGCCTTCCTTGTCCTTTCACCGGCGGGTGGCCTCTCTCTTAGGAGGGTAAGTGACAAAAACAGTCCTTTGTGGTTCGTCAATCATTTAGAATCTCAAATGATTCCTCTATTTCCTTTAGCCAGGCTCTTGCCTCGACTGGGTCAGCTTGTTCCTTAGAACTCAGAGAGCTTAGCGACTTAAAGGTCCTGAAAGAATTTCTCACCGCACTGTCTCCTCAGGGTGGTGGTTGGGGATAATAGTCTAAGTTCTTTTTAGACAGGTCCATGAATTGCCGTATAGGAGTACCGTCTCGGGTCTCCTTTCCTTACTCGACTTTCTGTTTCCTTAGTATGAAATGTTTCATCCTACTCCCCATAATTGGGGTCATCTTTTAATTTAAAATCCTCATTTTCCACTCCATTATGTCATGGGTTCCTTCTATCTTGATGGCGACCTCCCTGACTATCACGTTCAGGGTTTGCTCTAAATCTTATTCCTCAAACTATGGCTCTCATCTAAGTTCTCATCCTTACGCTCTTGAACTTTCGGAACCCAAATTCTATAGGAATACCTCATTATTCCCTTATCATCTTTCTCGATATTAATCTTTTATCTAATTGTTGGCTCTCTGCCTTCGTTCATCACTTTTTCTGGCACAATCTGTTCTTTTCCAATAATTCGGTCTCTATTGTAATCTCAAACAGCTTTTCGGTACCGGCTCCGGTTACCTTCACTACTATTTCCATTTTCTCAAAATCTCTTATCAACTCTCCCAAAGACATTATCATCTTGAGTCTCTCCTTTTTACTAATGACATCAGCCACCACATTGGCTTTCCCGAAATGATAAAGAATCTCCCAATCATAATTCTTGATTAGCTCTAACTGCCTCCTCTGGCATATGTTGAGCTCTTTCTACGTGAAAATGTACTAGAGCACTTATGGCTTAGGTAATTCTCGCACTTCTCTCCATACAAGTAGTGCCTCCAATCTTTAGGGTAAAACTATTGCCACGAGCCTAAGCTCATGGGCGGGGATATCGAATTTCATATTACCTTAAATATCTTGACATGTACGCGATTACCTTACCGTGCTGCATAAGCACGCACCCTAAGCCCTTGTGCGAAGCGTCACTACACTTCACAAAATCTCCTTTTCCATCCGGCAACGCCAGCATAGGGGCCATCACCAACCTCTGCTTCAGTTCTTGAAAGCTGTTCTCGCATTTCTCTGTCCATTCGAACTTCTCAGTCTTACGAGTAAGCCGCCTTAAAGGGGCTACTATCTTTACAACTTGAACGAACCTCCGGTAGTGACCGGCCAATCCTACCTCTGGTAGTCGACCTAACCATGGTCATCAATTCATCAGTGGTCCTTTATCCAATCCTGTCAGGATCCTCCATGGGATCCTCCTCAGCAACTATCCCTTCTAGGACAACATCCTCAACCGCTACATCCTCAATATCAACATCATCCGGTCCTGCGTTAGGACGCTCTATCGGATCCACAATCCGATCTCCAATTAGTAATAAACATCATCGCGCTGTTGCTCCTCAACCTCAGGGTTCGGAGTCCCGCTACCATCTACGATAACGAACTACGCTTCTATCACGATATTTATAAGGGTTCCCATAAGGGTTTTAACTGTTAGTGCTACGTTAGGTAGCCCGACTATGAACTTGGCAAGAGTTCTTATTATCTTAGTTAACTTATTATCTTAACGTCCCATCATCTCTGAGGTTTATAACGCTTAGCTCTGATACCATTTCTGTAACACCCCCAGATCCGGGGTCGGGGATCCGGGTCGTCACGGTCTTTCTTTCCACAATATCACTTTACTTAATTAATAATAAATAACCTTATGCTGTGACCCCACACTAACACACACCACAACCCGTTATAGTCTCAGAGATGAAATTTAAATAAGTACAAGTCTTTGAATCCACAATTTAAAAGTTATTACAACCCAAAATGATTACTTGATAAATTTACAGTTAATTGCCATTATCTGCCACAAGTTATAATTATACATAATTGATTCTCAAAAGTAGATGGTCTGATCTACAATAGATCTACCTCTGCAGCTATAGCAGCTACAACATCAACGGGAAGACGCGGGATGCTTCCCACGCGCTTGCGCTGGGTCTGCTGGAGTCTGGCCATCTTTCCTAACTGTTGTTGTGTGATGAAGAAATAAAGCAAGGGTGAGCAGCAAGCCCACCAAAATAATATGTATAATGATTTACAATATATGAGCCTACTCATAATACTCATGAAAGTCTTGGTCAAAAGAAATGAACCAAGTTTGATATCTTAATGCGATGAAGTCACAAAATATTCAGTATATATACATATATACTTTTCAAAATATTGGAAGTCCTCTTCCATGCATAATATACACAAAGTCCCAGTGTATAACTGTATAAAAAAATATCGTTGCAAGGTGATCTCATATATCTAACCTTGTTTCAACGTTTTTCTGAAAATCTTTGTCATTCATAAGACAATTATTAATTAGATATAAGTTTAAAAGATGAGGTTACCAAATACCCCAATATACTTATATCTTTCCCAATACTACTTGAACTACCACCGTTCAAGTTATAATCAGTTTCAAAAGTTCATCACATAGATGAGACTACAAGACAAGATTTGAATAGATTCAATCTTTGAAATATTATTGAATGAAATAAAGTTACGAGATACTTTATTTAGTCCCGATATATATATCCACATATATATATCTCTTAAACATTTCCTGGAACCTCTGTTATGTAAAGTATGAACAGAGTTTGAAACATCCAATGAATTTTGGAAAGGAAAAGAATTTTGGCATAAACCAGATATCTTGCTGATCAGGCAAAGATACCAATAAGTAACCTTTTCTACTGTAGATGGATGAATTCCTCACCGGTCATCACCCTGGCCGCATTAGGACCTCGCGCTAGACCGTTACCCGGCCCCTCACGCGTTGATGGACTGCCACCCAGCCACTTACACATTCATAGACCGTACCCCGGCCTGTCGCTTATGCCGACTCAATTAGATGGGCTTACTTCCCGAACATTGGGCAAGTAATCAATTCATTTACCAAAACTGCAACCTCGTTGCGAATATAAAATACACCACAGAGCCGGATTCCCCAGGTTTTGAGCGAGTATTTAAATCCCCTTAAAAAAGAAAGATCTTAAATATAAAAATGAGTTTTGGGATCCGCTCTGACTTTAAAAATCATTTTGAAGACTCGAAAACACTTTATAGAGTGTTTGGAGTAAAGCTGATTTAATGAAGTAAATCAGTCCCCAGAATATTTAGAAAATGACTGAATATTATTATTTAAATAATATTCCCATAAAGAATAATCTTTATAAAAATAATTGAAGTAGAAGTATTAAAACTTATACTTGAAACGAGTATTAAATAACCAAAGATATACTTATATGAAAGTATTATCTTTATTTGAATAATCGAAAATAAGTTTGATTATTAACACCTTATTCTTTAATAAAATAAAGAATATATTTCAGCAAATAATCGGAGTCATAGATCCTCAAATGAATATTCAAATAATATTCAATAAATAATATAAACTGAGTCATAAGCCTTCAAATGAATATTCAAATAATATTCAATAAATAATATAAAAGAGTCATAAGTCCTCCGATGAATATTCAAATCATATTGAAATAATAAAATAAACTGAGTCATAACCCTCGAATGAATATTCAAATCATATTCAAATAATAAAATAAACTGAGTCATAACCCTCGAATGAATATTCAAAATAGTATTCAATTAAGAAAATAAAAGTTATCGAATAAACCTTATTCGATTAATAGTTTGGAAAACTATAACCATATATATATAAAAATATATATATTATACTCGGGAACGTCGACTCCCGGTTTAGAAATATGTTCACCTTTGGGTCCCCTATACTAAGGGTATACGCAACTACTGCTTATCTCTAGCATAGGTATTATGCAACTATAAGCATCGAAATCAACAGATAGATAACCAGATTACGAAACAGACATGCATATATACCATATCAGCATGCTCCAATATATCGCAAAATTTGCTAATAACAATCATGCACTTATCACAAGATAATGCATATACATATATTTACATCACAACAACAGTTATAACGGGTAGAAAACTTGCCTGAGCGACTTGGGGTGATAAAAGGCTTGGGACGAGTCTGGTAACCTATAAACAACAAGTAAGTTGGAATTAAACAAAAATCACTTGTAAATCTATACTTTAACTAACTTAGACTCTAACGCTTGTTTTGCGCTCACTGATTCGCTTAAGTCACTCGGGTACCCTCGGCTCCACCATTTTTAATAATTTAACCTTTATGAGTTTTAAAGCGATTCCTTCGCGAGTGTCTTACCAACTGCCTAACACACTTACCATAAATGTTTAATACATTAATTAACCCTTTTTGGTCTTTAACCTATGTTTCAAAGTAAGGCGAGGGGAAAAGTTTCGTTCGCGAAATGCCGTTACTTGAAACGGTCGTTTCTCCTAAACCGTGCATCGGAATCGAACGAACTACATATCAAAACGAAACTCGTAACATGAGCTATCTAAACATGGCAGTGGTCATAATCTAGCAGGGGGTTCTCGGGTCCTAATGCTATGCACAAAAACAGTCCAAAGAAAATCGGACGTTACGACGGCTATGTTTACGCGATTTCCAATATTTTAAACCATTCAAACCCATTCCAAATCAACCTCAAATCCAACCTCAAATCCATCATACAACAAACATCCATCCTTATCACATCATAACAACCCCAACCAATTCAATTTAATCATTCATACTTATGCCTAAACTTAACTTTAATCATACTTAAGTTCTTTTAATCAAAACCACAACATTTACCATTCCATTTCGCTACCATTTCAAATCCCAAACTCTAATCACAACAACAAGCTACCATAGCACCCTACTAATCAAAATTATCTTATATTATATAGGAATCTAGGGTTTGGAGATGGTATACGTTCCTTGAAGTGGTGGGAGGAGCTAGGAAGCCTTAAGAAGCTTTGAGAAGTCTTAAGAATGCTTGGATCTTCAAGATAAACAAGAAAAACTTCAAGTTAAAAACTTGAAAACACTATTCATAGTCTTCTTCTTTGATTAAATGAAGAAGATTGAGAAGGAATTAATGGCTTAAACTCATGATATAGTCCTAACTAAGCATGAAGATGATTAGGGAATTAACTCACCAATTTAGGAAGCTTGGATCTTTGATTTTGAATTTCTCCTCCATTTGCAATAGTAAAAGCCGAGAGCATGATGAACCATGCCTTGGTTTCTTTTTGATTTTGATGAAAATGATTTTGCTTGGCTTGGTTGGCTTGATTTTTGTGTTTGATTTAGTAAATTACCTAGTTGCCCTTGATTTTGTGTGGTTAAAAAGTCACCACATCTCCTTCCTTTCTTGTCATGCCTATGTCACCTTGCACATGTCATAATGCTCCCACTTGTCCACACCTTGTGGTTTGATGATGTCACAGTCCCTGGCTTCTTGTACAAGCTTGTCTCTTGGTCACTTATTTGTTTTACGGTTCGCTTATCTTTCGTTCTCGTTTATCGTTTGAGGGATCATACCCGGGATCTTATTACTTAGGTTCCCTTAACCTTTCTCAATATATTGTATTCCTTTTATGATCCTCTCTTATAATCCTTTAATTTAAATCCTTTTTATCCTGTTACCTTATACTCAATTCTCTCCGTATCTTGTGGATTTCCGGGAAAAATCAAAGTGTTCGGAATTGGATTCTGACGATCTTTACATACACTTATATACCACATAGAGTACTAATAATATCCCATAAGATCAATAACAGAACCCCTACATAGCGTGGCATGAAAAGTTTTCTCGTTCAGCAAAAACACTATTCAAAAGGGTTTCAAAATTTCTCAAAAATTGGGGTTATTACAATATGAGATGGTGAAGAAAAAGAAGCCAAATCTGAATTATTTTCTTGTATTTGGATGCAAGTGTTTTGTTCTTAAGACTCATCCAGAACAGCTATCCAAATTTGATCTAAAAGCTGATGAAGGAATTTTTGCTGGATATCCACTTTCCACAAAAGCCTTCAGAGTCTACAATTTAAAAACAAGGGTTATCATGGAATCTATCAATGTCTCTTTTGATGATAAGAACATTACTGGACTTGAAGATTTCAATGATCATGATCAACTGAGATTCGAAAATGAAGTTTTAAATTCTAATTCTGTAAATCCTGACATTCTAAATCCTGATACTGCAAACTTTGATGGATTAAACTCTGATGTTATTGAAACTGTGGTGACTACGCCAAAGCAAGATGCACCTATGCAGGGGGAACATACTGAAGATCTAACCACATCTTAAGAAGCATCAGAACCTACAACAGGCTCTTCAAGTTCTGATGGGCCAAATTCTGATAAATCTGGAAACTCAGATTCTGATATTTCTGGAAACTCAAATACTGAAGGATCCAACTCAGAGTGCATAATTTCAGGTGGAGCATCAGAAAATGTTGATGGAGACAACATGGATCATGGGGGAGCATCTAGTTCTAGAGATAACCTTGCATCTGCAAGGAAGTGGACTAAAGCACATACACCTGACTTAATTATTGGAAATCCTGATGCAGGTGTCAGAACTAGAACATCTACATCAAATGAATGTCTCTATCATTCTTTTCTTTCTCAGACTGAACCAAAGAAAGTGGAAGAAGCTCTTCAAGATGCTGATTAGGTGCAAGCAATGTAGGAACAGTTAAATGAATTTGAAAGAAATAAAGTCTGGACCCTAGTGCCAAGACCAAAGAACAGGTCTGTTGTTGGTACAAAGTGGGTGTTCAGAAACAAAATTGACAGTGATGGCATAATTACAAGGAATAAAGCAAGGCTAGTTGTAAAAGAATACTCTCAATAGGAAAAAAATGATTATGATGAAACATTTGCACCAGTTGCTAGATTGGAAGCCATAAGAATATTTTTGGCTTATGCTGCTCACAAGAAGTTCCGAGAGCATGGTATGAGACTTTAGCTCAGTTTCTTCTGGAAAGTGGATTTAACAGAGGGACTATTGACAAACCATTGTTCTACCTCAACCATGGAAAGGACTTACTTTTGGTGCAGATATATGTTGATGATATCATTTTTGGTTCTACAAATGACAGACTTTGTAGGAAGTTTGCCAAGCTGATGCAGTCTATATATCAAATGAGTATGATGGGAGAACTTAACTATTTTCTGGGCCTTCAACTCAAGCAGAATGAAGAAGGAACTTTTATTTGTCAATCTAAGTACACTAGAAATTTGTTGAAGAAGTTTGGAATGCATGATTGTTCAAATGCATCTACTCCTATGGCCACTGCAATAAAATTGGATAAGGATACTTGTAAATCAGTAGATATTACTGATTACAGAGGTATGATTGGCTCATTACTCTATCTAACTGAAAGTGGACCTGATATCATGTATGCTACCTGTCTTTGTGCAAGATTTCAAGCAGATCCAAGAGAACCTCACTTGACAGCTGTAAAAAGAATTTTCAAGTACCTTAAGGGTACAACTGATCTGGGATTGTGGTATCCTAGAGAATCAGACTTTAAGCTTATAGGTTACTCAGATGCCGATTTTGTAGGATGCAAAATTGTAACACCCCCAAATCTGGGGTCGAGGATTCGGGTTGTCACGAGTTCCATTTCCCTTAATAATACTTACTCTTAACAATCAACCAACTGCTGCGTACTGTGACCCCATAATAAACACACACACCACAAGTTATAGTCTCAGAGATGAATACCGAAATAACACAAATCATTATACCTCAAAAGGGTTCCTGAATAATTTACATTTCTTTGCCATTATTACAATTCATATAGATACATAAGTTTGGTGCATCAGAAATTAAAAGCCTAGCCTATTGGTAATCCCTACCTCAGCTACAACGGCATCAACGCTTCCAGAGAACTGTAGAACGTTTCCTAACCACTTGCGTATTGTGAGCTTGGTCCTGTTCATCCTTTCTATCTGTTGTTGTATGATGAAAGAAGAAAGCAAGGGTGAGCAACAAGCCCACCAAAATAATATGTATAATAATTAACAATATATGAGCATTCTCATAGTACTCATGAAAGTCTTGGTCAAAAGAAATGAACCAAGTTTGATATCTTAATGCGATGAAGTCGCAAAATATTCAGTATATATACATATATACTTTTCAAAATCTTTGAAATCCTCTGCCATGTATAATATACACAGAGTTCCAGTTTATAACTGTATAAAAATATCGTTGCAAGGTGATCTCATATATCTAACCTTGTCTCAACGTTTTTCTGAAAATCTTCGTCATGCATAAGATAATCATTAACTAGATATAAGTTGAAAAGATGAAGTTACAAGATACCCCAATATACTTATATCTTTTCCAAATACTACTTGAACTACCACCGTTCAAGTTATAATCAATTTCAAAAGTTCATCACATAGATGAGACTATAAGATAAGACTTGAATAGATTCAATCCTTGAAATATAATTATAAATAATGAAGTTACGAGATACTTCATTAAGTTCCGATATATATATACACCTATATATATACACATTTCATACACTCCTTTAAAACCTCTGTTATGAAAATAATAAATAGAGTTGCAATATCCAATGAATTTGGAAAGGAGAAAACCTTGGCATAAACCTGATATCTTGCTGATCAGGCAAAGATACCAATAAGTAACCTTTTCTACTAGTAGATGGACGAATTCCCCACTGGTCATCACCCTGGCCGCAATAGGACCTTATGCTGGACTGCCACTCAACCACTTACGCATTTGATGGACTCCCACTGAGCCACTTATACTTTCATGGACGCCCACTGAGCCCATGTTGCTTATGCCGACTCAAATAGATGAACTTACTTCCCGAATGATGGGCAAGTAATCAAGATGTTTTCTCAAAACAGCAACCTCGTTGCGAATGTAAAACACACCACTGTGCCGGATCCCTCAGGTTTTGAGCGAGTATTTAAATCCCCTTCGAAAGGAAGATCTTAAATATAAAAATGAGTTTTGGGATCCGCTCTAACTTTTGAAAATCATTTTGAAGACTCGAAAATATTTTTAAGAATGTTTGGAGTAATGCTGATTTAATGAAATAAATCAGTCCCAATATATTAGAAAATATCTGAATATTATTTAAATAATATTCCCATAAGGATAATCCTTATAAAAATAATTGAAGTAGAAGTTTAAAACTTATACTTGAAATGAATAATATATAACCAAAGATATACTTGTACGAAAGTACGATCTTTATTTGAATAATCGAAAATAAGTTTGATTATAGAAACATTATTCTTTAATAAAATAAAGAATATTAATTAGTAAATAATCGGAGTCATAAGTCCTCGAATAAATATTCAAATAATATTTATTAAATAGAATAAACAGAGTCATAAGTCCTCGAATGAATATTCAAAGTAATATTCATTAAATAAAATAAACGGAGTCATAAGTCCTCGAATGAATAATATTCATTATATAGAATAAACGGAGTCATAAGTCCTCCAATGAATATTCAACTAATATTCATTATTTAAAATAAAGTTATCGAATAAAACTTATTCGATTAATAGTTTTAAAAACTATATCAATATATATATATATATATATATATATATATAATATACTCGGGAACATCGACTCCCGGTTTTAGAAAATGTTCACCTTTGGGTCCCCTATACTAAGGGTATACGCAACTACTGCTTATCTCTAGCATATGTATTATGCAACTTATAAGTAATTGAATCAACAATTAGATATCAAGATTACGAAACAGGCATGCATATATACCATATCAGCATGCTCCAATATATCGTAAGATTTGCTAATGACAATCATGCATCTATCACAAGATAATGTATATACATATATTTACATCACAACAACAATATAACGGGTAGAAAACTTGCCTGAGCGACTGGGGGTGGTAAAAGTCCTGGGATGAGTCTGGTAACCTATAAACATCATATAAGTTGGAATTAAACCAAAGTCGCTTATGAATCTATACTTTAACCAATTAGACCCTAACGTTCGCTTTTGCACTTAACGATTCACTTAAGTCGCTCGAGTACCCTCGGCTCCACCATTTTTAATAAATTAACCATTAAGAGTTTTAAGGTGATTCTTTCGCGATTACCCTACCAACTGCCTAATCCACTTTACATAATTGTTTCATACCCCAATTAGTCATTTAAGGTCCTTAACCAAGGTTTCAAAGTAAGGTGAGGGGTAGAGGTTCGTTCGCGAAATGTCGTTACTTAAAACGGTCGTTTCTCCTAAACCGTACATCGGATTCAAGCGAACCACATATCAAAACGAAGCTCGTAACATGAACCATCTAATCATGGAAATGGTCAAAACCTAAAAATGAGTTCACGGGTCCTGATGTTAAGAACAAAAACAGTCTAAAGTAAATCGGGCATTACGACGACTATGTTTACGCGATTACCAAATTTAAACCATTCCAATCAATCCACAATTCAACCCACAATCACCACTACAACCAAACTTCATCCATACACTACTACAACAGCCCAAACAACTCAAGATTTACACTTTATACTACTTCTCAATCATGAACTAAGAGCTTACTTAAGTTCATTAACTATTAATCAAGATTTACAACTCCAAAAACATCACAAAACCAACCAATCTCTAAACACACAATAATCATGCCTCTCATCAACTAAACTACTCATAACAAGCTCTTAACATTCACTAATAATGCTAGGTCAAGAGATTATACCTTCCTTGAGAGTAGGAGTAAGTAATGAGCTTGAAACAACCTTGGAAAATCCTTACTAAAGCTTTATCTAAACAAAAACACAAGATCAAAATTTCAAGTTCTTGAAAAACACTATTCACCAAGAACTTTGATGAATTGATTAGCTATGTTAAACATGGAATCTTGAGCTTAAACTTATGGCTCATCTAACTTATGAATTATGGAAGCTAAAGAAATAAACCTCTTGAATTATGAAGGTGTGTAGCTTGAGTTTTGAAAATTCTCCTTTGATTTTCATGGAAAAGCCGAGAGCAAGAATGAGGGGGGAGAAGAAATGCTTCTTGTTTGGTTGCCTAGGTATTTGTGTGATGATTTGCTTGTTAATTAGGTTGTTACCATGGTAAAAATTGTGTGGCTCACAATCATCCAACAATTCCTTCCCTTTTTGGTCATGCTTATGTCATCCTCCTATGTCATCCTCCCACACTTGTCCTCTTCTTGTTGGTGAGATGACATCATCCTCCACTAACTCTTTGATTAACTCCTAATCACTTGGCTAATGACCGCTAATCTGTTATACGGTTCGCTTAACTTTCGTTCTCGTTTATTGTTTAAGGGATCATACCCGGGATCTTATTACTTGGGTTCCCTTAACCTTTCTTAATACATTATATTCCTTTTATGATCCTCTCTTATAATCCTTGAATTTAAATCCTTTTAATCATGTTACCTTATACTCAATTCTTTCGGTATCTGGTGGATTTTCGGGAAAAATCAAAGTGTTCGGATTTGGAGTCTGACGATCTTTACATACACTTATATACCACATAGAGTACTAATAATATCTCAGAAGATCAATAAAAGAACCCCTACATAGTGTGGCATGAAAAGTTTTCTTACTCAGCATAATCAGCAAAATCACTATTCATAAGGGTTTCAAAAATTCCAAAAATTGGGGTTATTACAAAAATTGACAGGAAAAGCACAAGTGGAAGCTGCCAATTTCTTGGAGGCAGATTGGTTTCTTGGTTTAGCAAGAAACAGAAGTCAATTTCCACATCAACTATAGAAGCAGGATACATTGCTGCAGGAAGCTGTTGTGCACAAATTTTTTGGATGAAGAATCAGTTACTGGATTATGGGTTAGAATTTTCTAAAATCCCTATTTACTGTGATAATCAAAGTGCTATTGCTATGACAGGTAATCCAGTTCAACACTCAATGACAAAGCACATCATCATTAGGTACCACTTCATAAGGGAACATGTGGATGAAGGTACAATGGAATTGCATTTTGTTCCAACAGATCAACAACTAGCAGATATCTTCACAAAACCACTATGTGAAGCTACTTTTACAAGACTGGTAAATGAACTTGGAATGGTTTCAGGTTCTTTCTCTAAATCTGCTTAGTTTATGTTCTGATACATCACACTTTATGATCAGTATTTACAGATATTACTATCTTTGTGTATTCTGTGCTTAAATTGAAATTTTCTTAAGTGCTGATTATTGTGTGATGTGAATTTCTAAACTCTGATAGTGATATGAATGTTTCTGTGACTATTCAATCCAATGAGGACAACTGTGCTAGATGCTGACCTAGTAGTCTTTAACTTACTAAAGATCCCATGTTTGAAGTAATTGTTTATGTGGAAATCTTTTAACACAAGCAAATTCTGATATTGAGCTTAGTTAAGTTTACTTTGTGTATCTTATTACTAAGTCAAAAACTAGAATAGTGCTTCTTATCTGTTAAGTTCTGATGTTAGTAAATCTAATGGATGTACTCAGTGCTTATAAACCTTACTTATAAAAAGAAAAAGAAAAAGAAAAGAAATAAAAATCAGGTACTCCTTTGAGATCTAGAGTAAAAATGTGGAAGGGAAGACCCAAGTGCATTGCTGGTATTAAGTAATATGCATTAGAAAAGAAAAAAAAATTCTTGGTGACTTTGACACTCTATATTTACTGGAGAAATACTCTGACAACAGCATAAATTCTGATAAGCAGTCGTGACTCACTTTTACTGAGAAGCCATTGTAAAATGTAATTTCAAAAGATGCATAAAATGAGCACAAAACAGTTGAGGTGGACTCATGCATGAACTCATTCTAAAGTAGACTTCAGAATAATGACAGATTTTGAGCAAATTTCTTAGTTATGCCTTATTTCTAAGATGTACTGAAGTGAATCAGACTTTACTCTTTGTCTGATATTTAGCTTAATGCACACACATACACTCCATATGAATGATGAAAATTATTGTGGTGATAAATGTTGTTTTCGATGAACAGTTTAAGTGTCAGTTGCATAAATTCTGAGGGCAAGTTCTGATGGAAGTTCTGATGAAACCATATTAGTATTTATGTGAAGAATTACAGGAATAAACATTCACTTTTCGAGTTAAGGAGCCATATTCTGATGACTTTTAAATCCTGATAATAATCAAGTTCTGATGCTGACGTGGCAATATGTATTTACTTGGTTTATTTTTGGTCATTACTTGAACGATAATAGTTTCACAGAATATTGGTTAATGTGAGATAAAACAGTCATAATCATTATGGGTTAGTGGCTAACGTGTATGTCCTGAAAAACTGCATGTGCACGGTAATTATTGCTTATTTTACGTGCCCATTAACTCCTGCTCTAACCGTTTATTGACTGTTCACGTGGTGCCAGGTGTAAAGTGTATCCCATGCTTCAAAAATACAACTGTTGAGTGGAGAGAGTATATATATGAGAGATAAAAGATTTTCTAATCTTTTACTTACTTTTCTATTCTAAATCTCTTTTACTCTCTCTCTCTCTCCCTTTCTCTCTTATTTTTTGAAGTTGTTTTTCTCTCAGGACTTTTTACAAACACTTTGCAAACATTCTCTTACTCACTTAATTTCTTACAGAGATGGCACCAAAAGACGTAATTTTTAATGGGGCTAAGTTTGTTCCTAATAACTTCTCCGCTATACTTAGCAAGTCAGAAGCCCCATCAGAACTTCACTTTATTCAGGACCTTTTTGCTAGTTCTGATATTGGGTATGCTCTGACCGAACCTGATGCAGTCTCTGGTACTCAAGTGCTGGAGTTCTGGAGAAGCGGAGTATATGATGATGGTGGTGCTCAAGGGTCCCCAAGTATTATTTTTTTGTCAGGGGAGGATGAGCATGTCATGACATTGGCCACGGTTCGACAAGCACTGCAACTTCCCGAGAACTGTGTTTATTCTACTGTTGAGGAGCCAGTTCTTCAAAATATGATGGCCATTCTTGGGTATGAGAAGACATTGGCAAAGCTGGGTCAGTTGAAGAGATCTTACATAAGGAGGGAATGGAGCTTCTTCTTTGACTGCATAACCAAGGCTTTTGCAAACAAATGTTCTAATTTTGATGCAATCCCCATATTCAGCCAACAAATCAGGTATGCTCTCATTAACCAAACTGATTTTGATTATGCAAGTGCTGTCTTAGGTTTCATTGGGGACAGAATGAGAGAAGACAGAAATACTGTTTACTTTACTAGGTTCTGTCAGCTTATTTATAGTTATTGTTGTGATAATAAGCCCCAATCGGCTAGTGAATTAATTCCATCATTCAGACTAGCTAAAAGAGCTTTTAATGACTTATTATCTACTGATAATAAGAAGGTTGTGTTAAGACCCCTCCAAGTTCCTTTATATGTCAAACAAGCCTTAATAACCTATGATCCAGTTAAGTACACTGAATTATATCCTGATGTCCTACCATCAGAACCTCATCCATCAGCACCTACCACCTCTACACGAACACCTCAAACTTCTGAACCTCAACCTTCAGATCCTACAGTGAAGCCTTCATCTTCCAAACCCAAGAGGACTAAGAAAGTACCTCAGACTCAACAGAAGAGAAGGAGAATTATTCTGCAAGATGAATCAGATATGGAGGAATAGGTTCCCATATCAGAACCTATTGTTGTAGAAGCTGAGAAGGTCTCTTCTCAGAAAGATACTGTAACTGGGAGTTTTAGGCCCATCAAAAGGATTAGAAAGTTAAATTCTGATGATAAAGCTCCTACAGTGTCTCCACCTTTGAAGAAATTGAAGAAATAGAGAGCTCACAGGGACATAGTTGAGTCAGATTCAGAGGATGTAGTGGAAGCAGCTAAAGAGGGGGATCAGGAATCTCTGATCTCAACAGAACCAGTTGTTATTGAATCACTTCCTCCTGCTCAAGATAGAATATCTACACCTCCTGCTCAAGACAAAATACCTACACCTCCTATGTCACCTATAGTTGATCCAGTACATACTGAAGAACCAGGTACAAGTGCTAAAATTGATATACATAACTTGATTGTGCCTGAGGTTTTATACTTGGAAGCTCCAGCAATTCAACTCACTCTACCAACAACACCAATTTTGGATGTTGATCAGAACTTGGTTGTAGATCAGAATTTAGAGGATGATGGTGAAGCCTCTATAGCCTCACATACTGCTATTCTATCAGAGGATACTGATGCTGCAGGATCTACACGTTCTGATGCTGCCAATGAGGAAACTACTGGTGAAGCTGCTACCAATCTAAATGTTGATGCAGCTGGTCCATCAGGACATGCACCTAACAAACGGTTAATAAAGCTGATCTAATCAAAAAGTTTGTTAAGGAAGCACCAGTACCTTGGAGTGAAACTCCTAGAGGACAAGAGTGGACTAAGGAATGGAACTCAGTTAGTTTTGTTCCTTCTGAAAAGATTCTTGCTGGGCATCTGGAAAAAGCTGATGAAATGCTGTTAAATGATGATTTCAAGGCACAGCTGAGAGTTACTGCATTGAGTACTAGGCACCTTCAAGGTCAACACTCAACAACTCATGCCAAGGTGAATAAAATTTAAGAAACCTTGATGCAGCAAGATATGAATACCAAACTTGAAAAGAACAGATTTTTCAAGCCAGCCTTTGACAAAATTGCCTACATTGAGATGCAAATCTATTCAGACACTGAAGGGAAAGGATGATGGAAATGATGACCAGGGAAACTCTGATAAGGGTAGAGGTCAAGGTCAAGGCAAAAGATTTTCATCAAGTAAATCCAGAATTACAAGTCAAGGAACAAGTTCTGATACTGGGAGAATAATAAGTTCTGATACTGGTAAAAGGATAAGTTCTGGTGAACATCTGGAACTTGATGAAGAAATTTCAAAGCAATTATTTCTTAAAGAAAATCCAGGAATGGACTTTGAGAGTCTAAAGGAAGAGGAAGCTAGACTCAAAACAAAAGGTGTCAAGACAAAATCTAAAGCTTCTGTTGTTGAAAAGAAATTTCCAAAGCCTAAGGGTATTGTGATAAAGGAAAGAACAAATTATGAGGCAACCAAAGCCAAATCACAAGTGGAAATTGATCCAAGGTCCAAGGGCAAAGAAAAAGTTGATGAACCTGTAAAGGTTTATATGCCAATCATGGATGAAGAAATAACTGAAGAACATGCTAGTCTTACTCTGATGACAAAGAAGAATTCTCAAACAACCTCTGACATGGCTCATGTTGTTCAGAGTCAAGATGTAGTAAGTTCTAATATGACAGTGAAGCAAGCAACCTCTGACATAGCTCAACTTGGCTTGATATTAGAAGATAAGGAAAAGGAAACCTCTGACATTGCTCATGTTAAACCTTCAAAGATACTCCTACCAGGATTCACCAAAGATAAACAGACTCAATCTTTGAAGACTGCAACAAGTGGTTTTGAAGCAAGAGTTGTTACAGGAAAGGAAGCAAGAGATAAATCTGGATTGGGTAGTTCTGATGAAAAAAGAGTACACAACACTACCAATGATCCAACTTCCTTAAGTGAACCAGGTGTTGGAGCAACTCCTGAAAGATTGAATCGACTTGAATATGTACAAATGGTTTAGCATACCTTTTTGAAAGAACATATCTTGTTATATTTTATGAAAGATGGGAGGGTATACCATATCAGGAAGAATGCTATACCACTGAAGTATTTTGAGGAACTGGAACATGTTTTATTCCTACTTCAAATGAAAGACAGATTAACAGATAGTGCTGCAGGTTATTTAAAGTCACAAATTCATAGACAGAAGAAGCTTTATTCTGTAAAGTCTGACAGCGCATACTGTCCCAAGTACAGAGATCACAAAGGTGATATTGTCAAAATGAAGCCTAACACTGCTAAGATTATAACTACTTTTCTGTGTTATAAGGCTGTGGAATTCAATCTAGAGTCTGACAAGGCATATCTGATCAGACTAGATCAGGAGATAAGAAAAGCTAAGATAAATGATTTCAGAGCAGCTATTTTTCAAACTAGTGAAGATACAGCTGAATTGATAAATGCTAAAAGGAGGATGGTCAATGAACTTGAATATACTGAGAGATGTTTGTTGAAGAACTATCTCAGAACAACTCCTGACATCAAAGAGATCAGAAATTGAAGCCAAGTCAAAGATCTACAACTGCTTAAATTCTGAAAGTGTATACAGACTGAAGCTGAAATTAGACCTTAAGATGGTAAAGCTAAAAGGACTGTAAGTTGTAGTTATCTAGTCAAATTCTCATGCATTTGTACTTAATGTTTTTGACGTCATCAAATATTTGTCAAACTTGTAAATTATGCTAATTTACAAGTTGGGGGAGATTGTTAGATATATTTGTGATGTCATGGCTAATATGATTTGTGTTTAGTTTTCAGATCTTACTTAACAGGACAAATCAGTACTTAACTGAAAATCAACACTTATACAGAAGACAAAACTTAAGATATCAGAACTTAAGTTATCAGAACTTAAGTTATCAGAACTTAATTATCAGGAGATAATATTAGGACTTAAGATGACTTTCAGATAAGGCAGGCGGCTGATTGAAAGGAAAGAAGATCGAGACTAAGACAGAAAGAAATATATATGAAGAAGGAATTCTATGAAGAATAGAAAACTTGGAAGAAAAGATAACTAGTTGATATATTTTAGGAAGCAGAATTATATTCTATATCAATTAGAACATTATCTTGTAACTGTGTAGTATATAAATACAGGCATAGGGTTCACACTATATGTGTTATCTTAATCGAAGTTATTATTCTTTGTAACCCTAGCAGCTCTCGTGATATTTGTTAATCACCGAGAGAGGATAGTTCCATATTATAACAGAGTTTATTGTGTTGAATTAAATCTGTGTTCTGTTACTTGTGTTCTTTAATTCGATTTGATTATAGTAAACACTGTATTCAACCCCCTTCTACAGTGTGTGTGACCTAACAAGGTGTAACCACTGTATCCTGAATAGTGTCTTTAGGTTCTGGAAGGGCTTCAATGATAATTGGCTCTTTGGAGATCAGAGATTCCTGATCCCCTTCCTCAGCTTCTTCAATATCTTCTGATGGAGGCTTAGCCAAATGCCTCTTAGCCCTCATTTTCTTCAATCTCCTTGCTAGTGAAGGAGTTGCTTGAGCATCAGAACTAGCAGTTCTCTTTCTCTTCAAAGTATCAGAACTTTGAGCTTCAGCATTTACCTGTGGAGTTGACCCTGCAGCTTTTATTTCTTTCTAAAAAACCAGAGTTTCAGCTTCAATAGTCACAGGTTCTGATGCATGAACCTGTACTTGTTCCTCTTCACTATCAGTTTCATCCTTGAGAATCATCTTCCTTCTCTTTTGTGGAGGTTGAGGAATAGACTTTGCCCTTTTTGGCCTAGAGGATGAAGGTCTGATGGTATGTGCTGATGGTTGTTGTTGTTGTTGTTGTTGTTGGGATTGAGTTGATGGTTGGAAGTAAGTTCTGATGGTAGGTTGAGTTGGTTGAGGTTGAGAGGTGGTTGGTTGTGTAGTTGTTGTAGGTGCTGATGAAGGTTGAGTTGGTTGGACATCGGGAAATTTAGTAGTGTATGTGGCTGGGTCAGAGTTTACCCGAAACTGTTTGACAGATGTAGGAATTTGGAGGGGTCTCAAAACAGTTTTCTTATTATCAGCAAATAATAAGTCAGTAAATGCTCTCTTAGCAAGTTTAAATGGTGAAATCAGCTCACTTGCTAATTGGGGTGTATCACGGTTTGCAGAAGCTGTAAATAAGTTGACAGAATCTAGCAAAATATACAGTATTTCTATTTTCTGTCATCCTATCCCCTATGAATCCTAGTACAGCAGTAGCAAAATCAAAATGAGATTGAGTAATCAGAGCATACCCAATTTGCTGACTGAGGATAGGAATTGCATCAAAGTTTGAACACTTGTTTGCAAAGGATCTTGTGATGCAATCAAAGAAGAAACTCCACTCCCTCCTAATGTGGGGTCACTTTAGTTGTCCAAGCTTTGCCAAAGTTTGCTCATAGCCCAGATTGGCCATTAGCTGTTAAAGAGCTGGCTCCTCAACTGTGGAAAAAATACAGTTGTCTGGCAGATGAAGTGCTTGTCGAACTGTGGCTAAAGTCACTACATGCTCATCATCCCCTGTAGTAAAGATAATACTTGGGAACCCATTGGCACCACCATTATCATACACTCCTGACCTCCAGAACTCCAGCACTTGAGTTCCTGAGAATGTGTCTGGTTGGGTCAATGCATAGCCTATTTCACTTTAAGACAAAAAGTCTTGGATGAAGTGAAGTTCTGATGGAGCTTCATCCTTAGAGAGAATAACTGAGTAGTTGTTAGGAACAAACTTAGCTCCATTGAAAACTATGTCTTTTGGTGCCATTTCTATTAAAAATCAAGTGAGAAAAAGAGTGTTTGCAAGGTGTTTGATAAAATGCCTGTATGAAAAGAGCTTTAGAGAATATTAATGGGTGAGAGAAAATAAGAGAGATAAGAGATTGAGAGAAGTAGGTAAAAGATTGTAAAATATTTTAACTTTCTTATTTATACAACTCACGTGAAGTATGGCAGACAGTTTACACCTGGCAATATGTGAACAGTCAATAGTTAAAGCAGGAGTTAGTGGGCACGGGAAATAAGTAATAATTACTTTGCACATGCAGTTTTTCAAGACAAACACGTTTACCACTAACCCAAATGATTATGACTATTTTTATCTCACCTTATTATATTCTGATTAAATATGACCGTTTCAGTATTTCCCACAAATAAGTCAAGTAAATAAATAATTCCACATAAGCATCAGAGTTTCCATCAGGATTTACATCAGAACTTGACTAACATCAGAATTTAACGGTCATCAGAACATGGCTTCTTAACTCAAAAAGTGAATTTTTGTATATGTGATTCTTCATACAAATACTGACTTGTTTCTTCAGAGTTTAATCATCAGAACTTTCATCAGAACTTGTCCTCAGAATTTATGCAAATGAAACTTAACTGTTTGTCAAAAACAACTTAATCACCTCCATAATTTTCATCATTCATATGGAGTGAGAGTGTGTGCATTTAGCAGGATACCAGATAAAGATTAAAGTCTGATAAACTTTAGTACATCTTAGAAATAAGGCATAACTAAGAAAAATGCTTAAAATCTATCATTAATTTTGAAGTCTACTATAGGATAAATTTGTGCATGAGTCCACCTCAACTGTTTGTGCTCATTTTATGCGTCTTTTAGAATTCTTTTTCATAGTGGCTCCTCAGTGTAAATGAGTCACAACAGCTTATCAGAATTTATGCGATTATCAAAGTATTTTTCCAGTAATCAGAGAATGTGAAAAGTCACCAAGAAAAATTTATTAGCTTTTCTAATGCATATAACTTAATACCATCAATGCACTTGGGTCTTCCCTTCCACATATTTACTCTAGATCTCAAAGGAGTACCTGACTTCAATTTTCTTCAGATAAGTGAGGCTTATCAACATTTAGTTCATCCTTAAGATTTATTGACATCAAAACTTGACAGATAAGAAGCAAGAATCTAGTTTGTGACTTAGTAATAAGATACACAAAGTAAATTTGACTAAGCTCAAAATCTGATTTTGCTTGTGTTAAAGAATTTCAACATAAATAACTAATTCAAACATGGGATTTCAAGTATGTTAAAGACTACTAGGTCAACATCTAACACAGTTATCCTCATTGGATTGAATAGTCACATAACATTCAAATCACTATCAGAGTATATAGATCCACATCAGATAACAATCAGCATTTAATGTATTATAATTTAAGCATAGATTACATGAAGATAAGACAATCTATAAACAATGATCATAAAGTCTGATACATGAGAACAAAAACTAAGCAGATTTAGAGAAAGAACCTGAAACCATTCCAAGTTCATTTACCAGTCTTGTAAAAGTAGCTTCACATAGTGGTTTTGTGAAGATATCTGCTAGTTGTTGATCTGTTCGAATAAAATGCAATTCCACTGTACCTTCCATCACATGTTCCCTTATGAAATGGTACCTAATGCTGATGTGCTTTATCATTGAGTGTTGAACTGGATTACCTGTCATAGCAATAGCACTTTGATTATCACAATAAATAGGTATTTTAGAAAATTCTAACCCATAATCCAGTAACTGATTCTTCATCCAAAGAATCTGTGCACAACATCTTCCTACAACAATATATTCTGCTTCTGCAGTTGATGTGGAAAATGATTTCTGTTTCTTGCTAAACCAAGAATCCAATCTGCCTCCAATAAATTGGCAGCTTCCACAAGTGCTTTTCCTGTCTATTTTGCACCCTGCAAAATTTGCATATGAGTAACCTATTAGCTTAAAATATGATTCTCTAGGATACCACAATCCTAGATCAGCTGTACCCTTGAGGTACTTGAAAATTCTTTACACAGCTATTAGATGAGGTTCTCTTGGATTAGCCTGAAATCTTGCACAAAAACAGGTAGCATACATGATATCAGGTCTACTTGCAGTTAAATAGAGTAAAGAGCCCATCATACCTCTGTAGTTAGTAATATCTACTGATGAACCAATATCTTTATCTAACTTGGATGCAGTTGAACATTCTTGTATTCCAAATTTCTTCAGTAAATTTTTGGTGTACTTGGATTGATTGATAAAAGTACCTTCTTCATTTTTGCTTGACTTGAAGTCCCAGAAAATAGCTAAGTTCTCCCATCATACTCATTTGATATCTTGACTGCATTAGCTTTGCAAATCTTTCACAGAGCTTGGCATTTGTAGAACCAAATATGATATCATCAACATATATCTGTACCAAAAGTAAGTCATTTCCATGGTTGAGGTAGAATAGAGTTTTATCAATTGTACCTCTGTGAAATCCACTTTCCAGAAAGAATTGAGCTAAAGTCTCATACCATGCTCTTGGAGCTTGCTTAAGGCCATAAAATGCTTTGTCAAGCCTGTAAACATTATTTGGAAATTTTGAATCTACAAAGCCTGGAGGTTGTTCAACATAAACTTCTTCTTCCAATTCTCCATTGAGAAAAGCACTTTTCACATCCATTTGAAAGACTTGAAACCTTTTGTGAGCAACATAAGCCAAAAAGATTCTTATGGCTTCTAATCTAGCAACTGGTGCAAATGTTTCATCATAATCAATACCCTCCTGTTGGGAGTAGCCTTTAGCAACCAGCCTTGCTTTGTTCCTTGTAATTATGCCATCACTGTCAGTTTTATTTCTAAACACCCATTTTGTGCCAACTATGGATCTGTTCTTAGGTCTTGGCACTAGGGTCCAGACTTTATTTCTTTCAAATTCATTTACTCTTCCTGCATTGCTTGCACCCAATCAGCATCTAGAAGAGCTTCTTCCACTTTCTTTGGTTCAATCTGAGATAGAAAGGAATGATAGAGACATTCATTTGATGTTGCAGTTCTAGTTTTGACACCTGCTTCAGGATCTCCAATTATCAAGTCAGGTGTATGTGATTTAGTCCACTTCCTTGCAGATGGAAGTTTTTCTCTAGAACTGGATCCTCCCCCATGATCCATGTTGTCTCCATTAGCATTTTCTGATGCTCCCCTGTAGTTATGCTCCCTGAAACTTCAGAATTTTAGTTGGATCCTTCAGGATTTGAAGTATCAGAGTTTCCAGAATTATCATAACTTGCTCATCAGAACTTGATGAATCAGAACTTGAAGAGCCAGTGACAGGTTCTGATGCTTCTTGAGAGTCTTGAGTTGTGGTTGGATCTTCAGCTTGCTCCCCCTGGACAAGTGCATTTTCCCTTGGAGTAGTTGCCACAGTTTCAATGACATCAGTATTTAACCCGTCATAACTTATAGGATCAGGATTTAAACCATCAGAATTTGCAGAATCATAACTTAAATCTTTATTTTCAAATCTCAGCTGATCATGATCATTGAAATCTTCAAGTCCAGTAATCTTCTTATCATCAAAAGATACATTGATAGATTCTATGACAACCCTTGTTCTTAAATTGTAGACTCTGAAGGCTTTTGTGGAAAGTGGATATCCAACAAAAATTTCTTCATTAGCTTTTAGATTAAATTTTGACAGCTGTTCAGGATGAGTCTTAAGAACAAAATACTTACAACCAAATACATGAAAGTATTTCAGATTTAGCTTCTTTTTCTTCACCATCTCATATGGTGTTTTTCCATGCTTGTTTATGAGTGTAGCATTCTGTGTAAAATAAGCAGTCTGCACAGCTTCAGCCCAAAAGTAGGTTGGTAACTTTGCTTCATCAAGCATAGTTCATGCAGCTTTAATGAGAGTCCTGTTCTTCCTTTCTACAACTCCATTTTGTTATGGAGTTCCAGGTGCAGAAAATTCCTGTTTGATTCCATGCTTTTTGCAGAACTCTTCCATGATTGAATTCTTGAACTCAGTGCCATTATCACTTCTTATAATTTTAACAGAATCATTGACCAACTTATCCAGCTGTCTGACATGATCAGTTAAAGTAGATGCAGTTTCATTCTTCTTGTGAAAGAAATACACCCAAGTATACCTTGTGAACTCATCCACTATAACCATAGCATATTTCTTATTTGCAATAGACATGACATTGACTGGACCAAATAGATCAACATGCAGTAAGTGAAAAGGCTCAAGAATTGAGGATTTAGTTTTGCTCTTGAATGAAGATTTTCTTTGTTTTGCCTTTTGACATGAATCACAAAGGCCATCAGGAGCAAATACTAATTTTAGCAGTCCTCTCACAAGATCTTTCTTTACAAGCTCATTTATGTTGTTGAAATTTAGATGTGAGAGTCTTTTGTGCCAATTCCAGCTTTTTTCAATTGATGCTCTACTCAACAGACAGATTGCAGAACCATCAGAACTTGTTGAAAGTCTGGCTTCATAAATGTTACCATGCCTGTAACCTTTCATAACCACTTTGCCTGTAGAATTGTTTACAACTTCACAGTGTTCTTCAAAGAAATCCACATGATAACCTCTGTCACAGATTTGACTCACACTTAGCAGATTGTGTTTAAGTCCTGAGACAAGAGCTACTGTTGCAATGATGACATTCCCAAGATTTATATTGCCATATCTCAGAGTTTTTCCCATGTTGCCATCTCCATAAGAAACTCCTGGGCCAACTTTCTCCACAAATTCTGATAGCAGGGCTTTATTTCCAGTCATATATCCTGAACATCCACTATCCAACACTAGAATGTTTTTCTTGTTGCCCTACAATCACAAAGACCACTAATGGTTAGTTTTAAGGACCCAGACTTGCTTGGATCCTTTGGTCTTTTCAAGTTTGTTAGCATTTGCAGCGGATTTAATTTCAGAGTTTATGCTAACATTCTGTTTATCAGAGTTTATATCAGACTTTGCATCAGACTTTACACTAGAAGGAATTAAAGTAACTTTCTTCAAAGAAGGTTTTATTTGATAATAATCATAGTATAGACTATGATATTCCTTACAAGTATAAATGGAATGCCATAAACTACCACAATGAGAACAAGGATTTTGTGGTTTAAACCTAACAGACTGACTCTTAACTCCTGATTTAGGAGGTAAATAGTTTATATCTTTATTTTTCCTGCAAAAAGAAGCAAGATGGTTAGAGTTTCCACAGTTTCTTTCTAGGAGCATTAAGAACATGCATATAATTATTGCTTTTATTCACACCTTCCTTTCCATTCCTATTTTTACTAGCTTCCTTTACCTTGTTGACATTCCTAATCTCTTTCAGCTTATGCTTAAGCTGCTTCTTTGTCATTAAGCCTATGTTTACTTCAGCTGGTTTATCCTGTTCTAATTTGTCAGAAGTTGACTTTTCCTTAACTTCTGTTACAGACACTTTCATCTTTTCAGAATCAGACTTTACAGTTTTTACTACAAACTTAACAGGATTTACCTTTGGCTTAGCAGTCTGTTTAACAACAATTGACTCAATTTGTTCAGTTCTTTTTCACTTTTATCATCTCCATAACCTAAGCCCTATTTCCAGTTTCCACTACTTAGTAAATTCTGAGTTGTTCTGCCAGAGTTAGTCCAAGTTCTGATAATCTCTCTTTCCTTTTCTAAGTTAGCTTTTACAGATTCATTCAACTTTAACACTTCATCTCTAACATACAAAGCATCATTTTTTTCTTTCTTAGGTTGATGAAGAAAAACTAACTCCTTTTCTAAATAATCATTTCTCTTTTTATAAGCAATATTTTCAGATGTTAATCTTTAACATGTTAAAGTCTGATCTCTATAACTAATGAACATGGTTTTAAGATATAATCTCAACTCAGTAATATCATCAGTATGAAAGGCATAAGTTGTTTGAGGTACCTTTAATTCAGCAGTTTCAGGACTGCTATCAGCATTTGCCATCAAGGCATAGTTCACCTCATGTTCAGAATCTGAAGTGTCTGCCCAGCTTTTCTTTTTTGTGACAAGGGCCTTGCCTTTGACACTTTTTCCTTTCTTGCAGTCAGGAGATATGTGGCCTCTTTCACCACAATTGTAGCATTTGACATTTGAGTTGTCTCCTCTGTCAGACTTTCCTTTATCTTCAGACTTTCTGAATCCTTTCTTATCAGAACTTCCACTTTTCCTGGAAAACTTCTTGCCTTTTCTGAATTTCCTGTAGGCTATCTTTATGATACCCTTCACCATAAGAGCACACAATTTCATCATCTCTTCATCATCATCCATTTCAGGTAAACTTTCAGTTTCTGAATCATCATCATCAGAATATGATGACTTTGAATCAGACTTCATGATGAGAGCCTTTCCTTTGCCCCTCTTTGAGGCAACAACTTTAGGGGATTCCTCCTCAACTTTAAGAGCAATTGTCCTTGACTTCCTTCCATGCCTCTTGCTCCTTTGATCCATCTCAAGTTCATAAGTCTTGAGCATACCATAAATTTCATCAAGAGTAGTTTCCGTAAGGTCATAGTTGTCTCTTATGGTAGTAGACTTCAAATCCCAATTTTCAGGAAGAGCTAAAAGGAATTTTAGATTTAAATCTTCGAGATCATATTCCTTGTCCACTAGTGACAGATCATTCAATAGTTTGACAAACCTGTCATATAAATCAGTTAATGACTCATCAGCTTTTGAGTCAAAGTGCTCATACTCTTGAGTGAGTATTGTCCTCCTATTCTTCTTGATTGCATCAGTTCCCTAGCATCTTGTCTCCAAAGCATCCCATATCTCCTTTGCAATTTTGCAATTAATTACCCTGTTTGACATGACATTATCAATGGCACTATGCAGCAAATGCCTTACCCTTGCATCCTTGGAAATAAATAAGATGTCTTCAGCTGTGTACTCACCTTTCTCTTTTGGTATGGTCTTTGTTGGTTGATCAGCAACTACAACAGAGAGCTTGGTAGGCTTATGTGGTCCTTTATTAATAGTCTTCCAGAAACTTAGCCATCTTCACTTTCCATATGAGATACTCAGAAGGTCTCAGTATGGGAACCCTAATAGTCTCATATCGACTGTGTGTTTGAGTCTTTTGAGTTTCTTTAGATTTAGTGGGCTTGGTTGGAGTTTGTGCTTTTTCAGACATGATTGTTTGGATCTTTACTGTATGTGTGTTAACAGATAAGCTCTGATACCAATTGTTAGGTCAAACAACACTGTAGAAGGGGGTTGAATACAGTGTTTATACAATCAAATCGATTTAACACAAGTATGTAACAAAGATCAAGTATATTAAATAAACTCTGTTACAATATGAACTGTTGTTCTCTCTCAGTGATGAACAAATATCACTAAGAGCTGCTAGGTTACAATGTATAATCTTCTCGATAATGATAACACATATAATGTAAACCCTAAGTCTGTGTTTATATAGTACACAGTTACAAGATAACATCTAATTGATATGGAATACAATTTTGTCTCCTAAAATATATCAATCAGATATCTTCTACAAGTCTTCCAGTCTTCTAACTCTGTCCATGCATATCTTCTTTTGTCTTAGTTTCGATCTTCTATTGTAAATCAGCTTCCTTCCTTATATGAAAGTCTTCCCGCACTTAAGTTCTGATATGACCTTAAGTTCTGATATCAAGTTCTGACTTCTAGTAAGTCCTGATTTCAGTAAGTCCTGATATGTCCAGTTTGTTAAGATCTGAAAACTAAACATGAATCATATTAGACATGACATCTCAAATATATCAGTAAGTCCCGATATGTCCTGTTTCTGAGACTATTGTGGACTCTGTGCAGATTGATGAAAATTTTGGCACAGATGTCTCAACAGTCTCAGAAAGAAATGGCAAGTGAGCCAACAAATCATCTAGAAGATAATGCTCACTTGCTTGGATTTTTTGCTTCTCCAAGAGAGTTAAAGATGGAGAATTTGGAAGTGATTTGTTTATCATGTCAACATCCAAAGAGTGTGTGGGAGAGTTTGGTGTATCAGGTGCTTCAATTGTTAGAGATTTTGGTTGTGACTCCATATTTATTGGAGCCACATCAACCTGACTTTGAGAAGGTGCAGTGACTGTATCTTTAGCACCAGTTTGCACAGTGTGTGAACCCTGTGCATCCCCAAGGGTGTTTGGTTTCTTCTATCTAGTATAAGTTTGGGGTGAGCTTGTGTTTCTTACCCTTTTGGCCTGTGCTCCTGGTTGAGAGCTTGTTTCAATGGTAACATCCTTTTGGGAGGATGAAACCATAAATGAGCTAGAATCCTTATTAATCACTGCAGTTTGTTGAGAAACTGCAGTGTGGCTAGGTTGGGAAACTCTCACCTCTCTATCTTTATTCTTAGGGCTTCTTTGATTTTCACCCTGTCCCTCACCTTTCTTACCCACCTTCACACTCCCCTTTTTAGGTTTGGTGGATTTTATAACTTATTTATTTTGAAAGAAATCAGATGGGGCTTTCTTAGATTTGGATTTTGAAACTATTGTTGGTTTGGTAGCTTGGGTAGGCAACTGTTGGGTCATTGACACAGTTGCCACAGCTACACTAGAAAGCAAAGAAGTTTGTGAGGTTGGAAGAGTGGAGACAGAAGAAATTACCTCACTTACCTGAGGTCCCTCCATTACTGGAAAGTAGAACAAGGGAACCTCCTTGTGATGGTGTGCTCTGTTTAAATCTGCAATTATCCTTCTTTCTTGAACCCAAAAATTCAGCTTGTTGGTTGGGTTCTCAATTACAATTTCCTCAACAAGATGGTTATCAAGCATCATGAAAAATCTAGCATAATAGACACTTCTACCTCTCTTATTGACCTCTCCTAACTTAAAGCCTAACTCAAACAAAATTAAGTCACTGAAATTGAAGTATTTATCATTAACTAGCATGTAAAGCATGTTAAGCATATAAATGTTTATGGAATCAAAGTCACTAACTTTACCAGAAAACACCTTAGTTACTACATCACACTAATAACTCCATTCTTTCCTAAGACCCAACCTCCTAATTTCACTTAATTTAGAAGAAGTGAGTGCATAGCCCATGGAATTAAGCATATCAACAATCTTAGAATCTGTGTGTGAGGCAGTTACAGTGTTATCATGAATCTTGAAGCATTCTTTAATAACATCACTATTTATGCAAAACTGCTTACCTTTCAAAGTGAATGTGATGATTTTGTCTGTTGAGTTGTATACTGCAGTTGTCCATATCTCTCCAATAACCTCACAGTAAATGGTGGGTGATTCCAGCATGGCATAGTTGAGTTTGCAGTTCTTCACAAAATCCATCATTTTGTGATAGTCACCATACTGTTGAATCTCCTTGTTCACCAAAGCTAAGAAGTTGTTTTTCTCATAGATATAACCAGTTTGAGACATGATTTTCACTACAAGTGCCACTGTTAGATATTTGGAATTTGCAGATAGAGAGAGTTTGCTTTTGAGAAGAAAGAAATTAGAGCAATTGAATCTTGAGAATGATAAAAGAAATGAATAAAAGTGAAATTGCTTTTATACTATCTCAGGAAATAATTGTCAAAAATAATACAGTAAAATGAAGTGACCAATAAAAATTGCCCAAAATAGTCATTTTAAAAATGAACTGTAAAAATTCCATCACTTATCCGTCGTGTTATGCTTACAAACTGTAAGTATACTCGATGGATAATGTTCAGAGAATTAACGGATAGGATTGAGATAATTCGACGGATGAGGATAAATCAATTATCCGTCGAGTTATAAAATATTCCAGAAAAATAATTGATTTTATTAACAAATTATATTCCGACGGATGATCGAACTCGATGGATAATGATCATCCGTCGGGATGTAAATTTTGATTTAGCCAAAATTTCATCCAAAACTGAAAAATCAATTAAATTTCTGGCTGCATTACAACTTGCAAAATATCTGAAATGATTCAAGAATAATTAAGCATACCTAACTCACTTACCAACCTTGAAAAGGTGGATTCATCCAGTGGCTTGGTGAATATGTCTGTAAGCTGTTTTTTACTTGGAACAAAATGCAGTTGCACAGTACCATTCATCACATGTTCCCTTATGAAGTGGTACTTGATGTCTATGTGCTTTGTTCTTGAATGCTCACCTGGGTTTTCAGTGATGGCAATTGCACTTGTATTATCACAGTAAATAGGAATCCTATCCACTTGTAGACCATATTCCAACAATTGGTTTTTCATCCATAGAATCTGTGCACAGCAACTACCAGCAGCAATATATTCAGCTTCAGTTGTAAAAGTAGAAACTAAATTTTGCTTTTTACTGAACCAGGACACAAGCTTGTTTCCTAGAAACTGACAGGCTCCTGTTGTACTTTTTCTGTCTATTTTACAACCTGCATAATCTGTATCTGAATAACCAGTTAAATCAAAACCAGAATCTCTAGGGTACCAAATGCCAAGTTTTGGTGTTCCCTTGAGATATCTGAAAATTCTCTTAATAGCTACTAAATGAGATTCTCTAGGATCAGCCTGAAATCTAGCATAAAGACAAGTAGCAAACATTATATCTGGCCTACTTGCTGTTAAGTACAGAAGTGAACCAACCATGCCCCTATAATTTGAAATATCCACAGACTTTTCAGTAGTGTTTAATTCAAGCTTAGTTGAAGTGGCCATGGGAGTTTTTGCAGATGTGCAATCCATTAGATCAAACTTCTTTAAAAGATCATGAATATATTTAGTTTGACCAATGAATATTCCATCACTAACTTGCTTAACTTGTAAACCAAGAAAGTAAGTTAGTTCTCCCATCATGCTCATTTCATACTTACTCTGCATCAATTTAGCAAACTTTTTGCAAAGTTTTTCATCTGTAGAGCCAAATATAATATCATCTACATAGATTTGAACAAGTATACTAGAGCCATTAACATTTCTAAAGAATAAAGTTTTATCCACCGTACCTCTTGTGAAGTGATTTTCCAATAGGAACTTTGATAAAGTGTCATACCAGGCTCTAGGTGCTTACTTCAGTCCATAGAGTGCTTTCAAAAGATAGTAGACATGATTTAGGAAATTTGGATCTTCAAAATCAGGAGGCTGACTCACATAGACTTCCTATTCTAAATCTCCATTTAGAAAGGCACTCTTGACATCCATTTGATAGACCTTGAAATTGGCATGGGCTGCATAGGATAAGAAAATTCTGATGGCTTCAAGTCTTGCAACAGGAGCAAAGGTTTCATCAAAATCTATTCCTTCTTGTTGACAATAACCCTTAGCAACCAATCTAGCTTTGTTCCGGACTACTATGCCATTATCATCCATCTTATTTCTGAATACCCATTTGGTGTCTATTGGATTCTTTCCTTTAGGATTGGGTACCAGCTTCCATACTTTATTCCTTTCAAATTGGTTTAGCTCATCCTGCATAGCTAAAATCCAATCAGGATCCAGCAAAGCTTCTTCTACCTTCTTTGGTTCTTCCTTAGATAGCAAGCTGCTATATAGACATTCTTTTTGAGTTGCTCTCCTTGTTTGAACTCTAGAAGATAAATCACCAATGATGAGCTCAAAGGGGTGATCCTTTGTCCATTTCCTTTGTTGAGATAGATTAGCTCTAGATGAAGAGGCCTCATTGTTATCTTGATGTGTGATTGAGTTTTGGTTATTAGAAACTCCCCCTGAGTTTATGGATCTTTGATTTGAGAAACGAGAATTTTCCGTGAGTGATCTATTCTGACTTTCAGCTTCTTTTGATGACCCGACGGATGGTGTATTTTGAGTTTCGACGGATGAAGCTGATTATCTCCCGACGGATAAAGCAGATTGACTCCCGACGGATGAAGCATTTTGTAACTCGACAGATGTTGAATTTTGTGCTTCATTAGTAGTAGATTTTTCTGCAATATCCTTTTTCATTGTTTCCTGATCACTTTCATCATCACTATCATCACTAACCATCTCTATCTTGCAGTCCTTCAATCTTCTTATCATCAAACACCACATGTATTGATTTCATAACAGTGTTGGTTCTTAGGTTTTAGACTCTATATGCTTTACCAACAACATATCCAACAAAAATCCCTTCATCTGCTTTGGCATCAATGTGGCGCCCTCCAAACCCGGGTCAGAAGTTTGGGGTCCACAACACAAACATAATATATAAACATGTATATGAAATATTAATTGCACTGCTTTATATAACCACGGATCGCAACAGGTTAAA
Source organism: Apium graveolens (assembly GCF_009905375.1). Lineage (NCBI taxonomy): Eukaryota > Viridiplantae > Streptophyta > Magnoliopsida > Apiales > Apiaceae > Apium > Apium graveolens. Next base: position 53,177,091 of record NC_133648.1, on the reverse strand, counting down.
GTATGAAAACAAGCCACAACCTTAACTTTTATTACAACGTACCAAATCCCAACTAATTTAACTTACAACTGATAATGAAATTATTCTTACAATATTACTATCTCACTACCGTATGAAGCTCCTGCTAGCTCGATCCAACTCAAACTGGAACCCTAGCCCGCACTTTGGACTGAGGAACTTCACTATCATCTAAATCATTTTTAACTGTAAAATATATAAAAAGAATCGCGAGGGTGAGCTAACTAGCTCAACAAGTCATAACAATGATAACTGAGGTTAAACAATATTCAAATGGAATGATTCAGAATAATCAAGTTTATTGTTAAACAATCGTTAGAATTGGATATTCATTTTAAGTTTTAAAACCAAGGTTAAGCTGTTGATCAGTCACGCACTAACCCCGAGCAAAGCACACAGCTCTACTCTACGAACTGGATCCAAGGCACACATTGTCCTAATTTGACCACAAATCTGGTCTGACCACGAATCTGGTCCACATAAGAAAACTATCCAATTCTAAAACAGTTCAGTATGATAAACAATATACCTCAATAAAACAAGATCATAGTCAATGATTATTAAACACTTGAATAAAAATGTAAGGAAATTCATGGATATCACAAGTGTATATCAGGGTATGTATGAGAAACGGTTTTTAGCCTGTAAAAGGATCAGGTATTAGACAAATAATGATTTTTCAAGGTATAGTTCTTTGATGTTATAAAGATTGGTTTGGGTAAAAAAGTTTCTGTATTTTCAAACAATTCTCTTCTAGTGTTTGGTGGTTGGTAGTTATACATTTGGGGAGTAGTATTATATTTGTGTGGTTGGGTATTTGAAAATCAACAAAGGATGGTTTACAAAAAAAAATAAGGCTTATGGCTCAAAGATTAAATGATGTGATTCGGGTTCAAGGTTGTATGATTCAAGGTACTTTCAATATAAAACAGAACTATTTTGAATACTTAACAATATGTCACGAGAGAATTTAAAAATATTTGCATTATATTCGAAAAAGGTTTAGATGTACTTGCCTTACAGGGCTTTACAACTATTACTGATCAACTCTGAGCCGACTCTGTCGCTTAGGCTTTAACGTCCAACCACTAGATCACATTGGATTCGATTCCGACACTCAGGTTTTTCTGTTAAAATTCTACTGAGCTTGTCGACTGACCACTAGGTTATCTTTAGTCCATCATCCACTTTCAGTTTCCCGACTAGAACCTACAGTGTCGAAGTACTCTATGTTAGACACCCAGTTATGCTTGACATATCCTCGCTAACCACCTAACCATATGAAAGCATATTCTGACTCATAATCATTCATATTATAATAACACAAACAACAATTAGGGTTCACGTTCTCGAAATCGGTTCAGTGTTCGTTTTCAGAAAATACGTATACTCGTCATTTTACGAAATTAGGGTTACTGAGTTTTGGACAGAACGTTCACCACAACATACAATCAAGTTCGTATAAATTATACGTATATATATATTGACTCGACGTCCCGATAGTTACCGGATACGCTCCCGCATTTCCATAGTTGGTTTCCCGTAAATCGGGCAGCGTCTCCTTTGTTTATCGGACTACCCGTCGAAACATCAATCGACGTCAAATCCCAAACACAACAATACCAACAATTATCCAATCACATTCCAATTCCACAAATCCCAATCACTGATTTAAACCTACTAATTATTATTATTCGTGTTTTTACATTTATTTCTTTTAAAATATTAAGACTCAGAATAAACATCATAGTCCACCGTCAACTCACGGATGTTCATCGCTGACGGCCGCGAAATTCGCGTTTCCGATTAATTCGGATGCCCATTACAAATTTCAACGATAAGAAATACTAATATTCCAAAATCAAGTCATCCGAATAGTCATAAAATTCATTCAAATTTTCCAGAAAATACTTCGAATAACCAAGGCAACAATCGAATAATAAGTGGGATACTAGCATAACAGGAGATAACCCAGAACAAGGATGCACAACCATCACATACACATAAGCAATATATATGTATATATTGGACAACCAGGAGCAATGGCGGCGATTCACCAGAAAAGAAAATAAGGTACTGAGCTTGCACAATTACAATACCATCCACGGAGATACACACACACACACACAGACACATAAACAGAGTCACACACGATGCACAACACCGCCTCACCGGGCCACCTTGCCGGAAAAGAAGCCGGTGGCGACCGACAAAGCGGAAAGAAATCACAGGCGGCACATCAGACAAGAAAATACAGGCAACAATTACCCGAAATAGGAAGAAATCGGAGAAAGAGACGAGGGAGAGATTGACTGAAAGAGAGAGGGCCGAGAGATGCAGAGAGAGATTGAGAGGTTGAAGAAATGAAATATAGGGACGTGCTGCTTATCCCCCCCTTCTTTTTTCTTTTTTTTTTCTCGAATAATGCTGCTACTGCCACGTTTCAATAATTTAGCGAAATCATAACACGTGTCATGTTTTCTACTGTAGCCCCAAATTTGGTTCGCGTTTTGTAAAAATAACGAACAAACTTATAAATAAAAATTAACCCGAAACCTAAAAATTTAGTCGTAAAATATTACAAATATCCTGAAATTAATAAAAATATAAATTTCGTGATTTTTAAACAATTTCTAAAGTACACTTTATACCCGCTTGTATCAATTAAATGAATCGACACGCGCGTAAAATTAATCTCAAAAATTTCCAAAATAGTTTTTAAATTCTTGGAATATTCTTAACTTAAATAAATGTGAATTTCATAATGTTAAAATAATTGTGGAATTAAATACAGATTTTACGAATAAATACAATCAGAAAATCACTCAGGGCTAAATAATTAATAAAATATTGATTTCTAAATTTTATAAAATCCCATAAATAATTATTGTAATTATAAAACCATAAAAACAATTTTAGAAATATTCCAAATACTTATGCAAATAAATTTGCATTAAGTTCACTTTTAAAAGTGAAAACGATTCAACACAATTCCATAATTAATTACACGAATAACCCGGTACACCATAAATCACACATACATAATAATAAAATAAAATCGAGCTGACAAAAACTATACACATACTTTATTTATTTAATACTTCCACAATTACCTATTTAAACAATTCAAAAAATACCCGAGTCGTTATATCCTTTCCCCCTTAAAAAGATTCTGTCCTCAGAATCTGACTTAACTAAATAAGTGAGGATATTTGTCAAGCATATTTGACTCTAGTTCCCAATTAGACTCTTTTACTCGAGGGTTTCAAATGTACATACTATAGATATGCTCTCATTTCCAAGGACTCGCCTTAAACGATCAAGAATTTGGATCGATCACTATATGTAAAATAAACTTGGACAAAAGCCCATTGGCTCCTAATCAATCACTTAATTCGAATCAGCTACTTATTGCTTTAACATTGACAGGCAAAACACATTATATGTACATACTGCTGTGACGGTAACATCAACTCATAAACAACTTTATCTATATTTATCAATAACTCGAATGGTTCACTAAACTTAGGACTCAACTTGTCCCTTCTACTCAGACTTATCCAATCTCTTCAAGATAAAACTTTTACTAACACTACTAATCCTATTTCTATACTCATACATTCTCTCGATACAAATCCGCCTTCTTGCTTTGTCTATCCCAAGCTGCTTCGATTAATATTACTATACCCTTGGTGTGCTGAATTAACTTAGAATTTGACAACTTCCTTTCTCCCACTTTATCTCAATAAAGCGGGGACTTACACTTGCGTCCATATAAGGCTTGGTAAAGTGGCATTCTAAAGCTAACATCAATGATAAATGATCATCCCAGTTTTCCTTAAAACTCAACCTCTCAACATATTTTATATTTCCTGAATCGCTTCCTCACTTTGACCCTTCATTTAAGGATGATAGGCGGTGCTCATTTTCAACTTTAGCTTCCAAACATTTAAACATCTTCTATTCGTTTCTATCCGTTAAGGTTGAAAAGTAATCTTATATATTCATTTATTATCACCTTTAGGTATTCGAACATCATATTTCACTCTTTCCAATTAGTTTATTAACTCCTCAGTGATCTTAATTACATCTAATCCTTTCTTTCTGCACAAGGCTTCTGTTACCATACGCCTTTGTTTAGGTAGTTGTTAATGGATTAATCAGAATCTTTTATTAACCTCGGTCAAAATTTCATACTTGAAAACTCAACGTATAGCTGCTTTCCTTCTAATCTTTGGAGGAAAATCCTTGGACATTCCACACAGACTTTCTTATTCTTTGAATAGTTGAGGATGTTATCAATAAATACAATTCGCTTATCCGAGTACTCCTTATACACCACGTTCCTTAATTCCTTATAGTCACCTAATACCCTTGTTATTTCACATAATATCACCAGTGCTTGTAATGCTCTTAACTCATTTTAATCGTAATCTCTGTTATGTTCTCAAGTCGGATCTTAAGTTAATTCTTGAGACATAACACACTTCTTGAATTAGGTCTCATAAGTAATCAATTCTTTATAGGGGTCACTTCTTCTTATTCATTATTTTGTTAAACTCCCGATAATCAGTACATACTCTCATAATTTCATTCCTTTTTCTCCCTCAACATCACTGGTACACTTTACGATCCGCTTCTTGTAAAACAACTCCTTGGTCTGCCTTATCCACTAGGCCTCCGATACTTCGCCTTAATTCTTTGACATGTCCAACACTTCCTAATCCATTTTGAACCTTCTTATATCTGGTTATCACTATTTTTCTTCAAATTCCCGTATATCTTGGCATTTCTTCAATAAATCAAATACTTTATAATGTGAATTCCCTGTAGGATCTTATTTCTTAATTCTTCTACTTGTAGCATCCAAGTGCTGGAAGAAAACCTGGGGATATCGTGATCGTTCTCCTGGGCGCATAAATTTCCTCTTACTAACTGCTAACATCGTGATCCATTATCTTCTCTTGACATCTCCTTATCTTTCCCTTAACAACTTTGACTAAAAGGTCATACTATCCATCCTTGCTCCTTTTAGATTATAAACTCTGACTTCCAATTCCAGCTTCTAAAATTCCATAGATAATTCTTCTGGTGCAGTTTCTATGTTCGTTCTCTCCTTTTTGCTTATCGCTTGCCACTACATTTGCTTTTCCTTGTGAATACATTCGTCAAACTCTTATGGTCCGTATAGATCTTATATCTTTCTCCATACATATAATGTTACCCAATCTTTCAAAGCAAATATTATTGTTGCTGCTAATTCCCAATTATGAGTAGGGTACTTCTTCTCATAAGGTTTCGGTTGTCTGGATGCATATGCAATAATTTTATTGTGCTGCATCAAAACACATCCTATTCCCTTATGGGAAGTATCACTACAACCTACCAACTCTCCTTGATACTTTCAAAATGATAAAACAGGTGTTGTAACCATTCTTTCCTTTAACTCCACAAAACTTTCTTCACACTTTACCATTTCATATAAACTTCTCGCTATTCCTAGTAAAATTCATCAAAGGTGTTGCAATCTTCAAAAACCCTTGAACAAATTTCCTATAATAACCGGCCAATAATAAAACTTCTTACTTTTGTTGGTGCTTTTGATCTTTCTTTATTTAAAATAACTTTAACTTCTGCTGGATTCCCTTTGGTCTCCTTCTCACTGACTACTTATACTAAGAGTTATACTCCCTGCCATTAAAGCTTTCACTAGTCAACACATAATCTCCTACTTCCATATAACAAATAATATCGGGGCACCTTATGGGATACACTGGGTCTAATCGCTTCTTCTTCCAGCATCTCTTGCATCTGCTTTGCTAACTTCCTCATTTTAACTGGTGCCATTTTGTGTAAGACCTTGGTAACTGGCTTCGTCTCAGGTGCTAAGTCAATTGTGAGCTTCCTTTCTCTATCTGTAGGAAATGTTGGTAACTTGTCTGGAACCATATCTTGAAACTCATTAATTACTATAAAACCTTCAAATTCTATTTACTCCTGACTTCTATTCATAATCACCGTAGTGCTTGCCTCTTGGTTACCGTAACTTCTTAGCTTAAGTTATCGTTAACAAATCATTTACCTTCCTTCATTTTCTGAACCTCATCACATTCTCATTTGGCGTCTTCAGAACTATCTTTTCATCATATCGGTCTATCTGAGCATCATGATTAAATAGTTAGTCCCTTTCTTAGAACAATGTCAACTTCTCCTATCTTAAATAATATCAAATCCTCACAAACTCATTGCCAGAAATCTCAATCCCATTATTGGTGCTCACTTATTTAACAACTACACGCTTTTGTCTTGCTAGTTCATTAACCATAATCTTATCAATTCAATAGGGTAATCCATTTATCAGCAAAACCTTGGGAGCTAAACAATCAAGTTGCTCCCACATCTTTCAATACTTTAACGCATGAGGTATCCACAATATTCATTCACGTCACCACATCCGTATTCTGAATAACATATTTCATAGACAAGTCATAAACTCTCGTTCTTGGAGACGTATTCCTTATTAAAGTAGATTCCCTTGACTCTTAGTGCATCCTTCACCGGGGCTAGTGATTGCAATCCTTGCCATATGCTTCGGTTTCCCTCCCATGCATAAGAGGTAGCTGGAACTTTGTCCGCTTGGTTCATAATACGTTGATTTCTGTTTGAAAAACTCTTGCAAAGAATGACAGTACAACGAAACAACTAGAAGGATTCACAATTCAACAAAATTAGAGTTGAAAAGAAAGAAGGAGTAAGGATTTGAATATGAATGAGACAACCACATTGATACTTAAGATGGCCAGTCTTTCGTACCATATGGCATATAGCACATGATTAGGTGGCGTCCCACCCGACTCTTCATCATCCCGACAAAGCGCCCCACCATAACACTGTTTGTCCCAATCAGAAAGCAAAACTTGAGGGAATATTAAATTTGAAAGGAATGCAATATCCTCCTTTTCGATATCATCAGAAAGAATTTATTAAGAAAAGAAGTTCATACATTTTTAGGAATTAAAAAGGAATATACGCTATAATATTGAAGACAAGAACGATACCATTGGTCACCATCCACATTTCACTTATATTCATCTTTCGACCTTGTTCGATCATATCCCAATTGTGTCATATAACAACTTTAGAACGTACGCTGAAATGCCTTCGCAAATTAGGCTTTATGGTAGATTCTTATTTGTTAAGTCTTGCATCTTTAACATCGCACCTACACGTATAATACTTTAATAATTCGATTATAATGACGTTCCCACCAGATAACTTCAAGTTTCCTCTTTTTAATTTAGAATAACCACGAATCATTCAACATAACGATCCTTTTGTTAATAATATTCTTCTTTTAGAAAAGTCTGGAAATCTTCCCAATCTTCTTCGGTCATGCTCAGGCTTCCGTTAAATCAATGAATTCCTTAAACTCTGATAGTCCCAGTAATTGGATAAATAGTTACTCCGTACGCTGATTCTGTTGTTAATCTTATCAAACAATACTTGCACCTTACTGTTAGGAATAATCAACTTCTTCATAATCGCATGTTACTTCATTCTCTGAATTAGCAGTACTAAGTCTGGAATAGTATCCTTCCAGGTAATCCGGGTTTTTTTAACAAACAAGAAACTCAAGTAGTAACTTGACAACCAAGGTTTAAAACTTATTTTATTCCAAAAAGGCTTTTAGAAATTTTGTAAGGAAAAATCTTTTTCGAAAACTTGTTTAAAATTTTTGAAAATCACAAATCTGGTTGTCCTTACTATATGAGTTGGTTGTTGTCCTTCTTATAACCAGATATCAAGTTAAAGAAACGATCACACAAAGGTCCATTCACTTCCATTTATCTCCTCTCCTTCATTGGGTCTATTACCTTCCTTAATCGATAAAAACTTCAACTGTCATTCCATATTATCTTATTCGTGGCTTCACATCAAGGCTTCCATACTGGTAATACTCCCGTTAACAACTTTGCAATCGTTAAGTGAAACAGACTATCCAATAGTCAACAAGTCGGCTAATGTCACATCACCTTGTTACTATAAATATATCATATCGTCATAACATCATTATCTAACTTCGAGAAAGCTCCAGATCCATCATCTTTTCTAACTCTCTTTCCAAACTCATCTAATCTATTCCACAAGCTAGCCATGGGTGGCCTAATCACTAATGGCTTCTTTTAGTCTGGTAACAGTTATCCTACGGAACACTTGAATCTTCTTTCTGAACTTCTTCTCACCTTTATTTATATCTCAAGTACTCACCATTTAATGTAACCCCCGAATCCATCCTCGTAGGTACTATTACTTCATAGGAAAAGTTTTAAACTGGGGTATATAACAGGGTGTAGGGTAAACTGAAGAGATACACTCACAACCGAACGTCTAGTAAACAAGAATAAACAGATGGAGGTTCTTAAATAGGTAGTTTCGTATCAATAAGTGGTAGAATAACGTAGAATAACTTGAAGAGGTGCAACTGTCATAACAGAAGACAGTACCATTAATACTGATGGAGGAACAAGGTGCAAATCAAATCTAAGAGAAGATGACGACCCTCGAACGGAAAGCTCCAAACGATCAGATGATACAGGGAAATCAGGATCTGCCATTTCCGTTGTCTGGAAATCACGTCGCAAGTTAAGAATCCCGAATTGCAATACGAACCGTGCCGTAGACCTACTATACAATCACACTCAACCTCACAACGTCTTATCTTTCTATTTCCTATTCCTAATCCTAACCCTCTACCCAATCCCGACAATCTAAGCTTGTTTCAGTGACTTATAACCTGTAGCTCTGATACCAACCTGTGGCGCCCTCCAAACCTGGGTCAAAAGTTTGGGGTCCACAACACAAACACAATATATAAACCTGTATATGAAATATTAATTGCAATGACCCTGCTTTATATAACCATGGATCGCAACAGGTTAAAGTATGAATATAACGACTAGTATATTTTTTTATTACTATTTAAATGTGTAATTATGGAATAAATAATTAAATAAAATAATTGTGTGGGTTCCGTCAGCGGGTTATTACTCTGTCATTGTGTGTATGTGATTACTAGTGTATGGAATTGAATTACGTGGTTAATTAATGGATTGTATGATATTGTTTCGCTGTTAATGGTGATATTATTGCAGTTTTATTTCCATAAATATTTGTATTGTCTCTAAAATTGTTTTTATGATTTTATAATTACGATAATTATTTTTGGGATTTTATAAAAATTAGAAATCAGTATTTTATCAATTATTTAGCCTTGTATGATTTTTTGATTGTATTTATCTGTAAAATCTGTATTTAATTCTATAATTCTTTAAAAATTATGAAACTCATATTTATTTAAGTTTGGAATATTCCGAGAATTTTAAAATTATTTTGGAAATTTTTGGGATTAATTTTACCCACACATTGATTCGTTTAATTGATTAAGCGGGTATAAAGTGTATTTTAGAAATTGTTTTAAAATTTCGAAAGTTATATTTTTATTTATTTCGGGATATTTATAACATTTTGAGACTATATTCGTGAATTTATAAATTTGTTTTATGCGCAACTTGGTTCGTTAAAAATCCAAAATGCGGGTCAGAACGGGACAGAAATTGGAAGCGCGTCCAGAACCAAATACGTGTCACCTTCTTATCAATTCATTTGACACGTGTTGTCATGTTATTGATCGGTTTATTAATAAAATAAATAAATAAATAAATAAACATAAACTCCTATTCTACCCAAACCACCCCACCCCTGTTCCCCTTTCTCCCCAGTTCCCTCACATCTTTCTCCCGTTTTCTTCCTTCTAGTTCTTCCGCTCCATTCCCTCGATTCCTGCTTCTATTTTTTTTCTTTTCTTCTGCCCGCGCATGTGTTCCCTATTTCCAGTAACTTCCGGTTTCTCTGTTTTTATTCGGTGAGTTCCGGCGAGGTTATGCCTGCAATTTCCCTCGGCCCTGTTCTTGCTTGATTTCTGTAGAAATATATATATATATATATACGTACGTTTATATACATATATGTACTTGGATGTGTGTAATATTATGTGTGTGTCAAGTGTGTGTGCGTGCAGTGTGTGTGTGTCGTGTGTGTGTGCAGCGCCGGTGGCGCGTGTAATGCACGAAGTGTGATGGTGTGGCTTGATTATGCTTTGCTCCTGTTACTCGATTATTGATCGAATTATTATATTTGTTTTTATTTTCTGCAGAGGCATATTTGACTGATTTTGTGAAATAAAATATTGAATTTGCGCGGGAATCATCTTTGGTTAATCGGTGAAATTTATTTGGAAACCCGACGCGTATTGGGCACCGATAAATTTTACCTCCGTCGGCGATGAGCTTCGGCGAGCCGACGGTGGACGGTGATGACGTTGTTCTGAGTCCTACAAATAAATAAATAATAATAAAAATATACAAGATGTAAATAATAATTAGTTATTTAAATCGGTGGTTGGGAAAATTGTGAAATGTGGAGTACGTGATTGGTTTGTACTGAATTGATTGGTGGTGCATTGCTGTGTGATTGATTTGACGTCGTGTTGTTCGACGGGTAGTCCGATAAACAAAGGAGACGCTGCCCGATTTTCGGGAAACTGACCTACGGGAATACGGGAGCGTATCCGATGATTGTTGGGACGTCAAAAGGCTATATAAATACATATGTATTTTATACAAAACTTGATTGTAAGATGCGATGAAATATTTTGTCATAATCAATAACCCTAATTTCGTAAAATGACGAGTATACGTACTTTCTGAAAACGAACACCGAACCAATTATTCAAGATTGTGAACCCTAATTATTGCGTGTGTTATTATAATATATATATTTACGAGTCGGGTTTAAATATCGTTGGGTATAATTGGTATCGAGGATATGTCAAGCATACCTAGACGTCTAACGTAGGTTATTTCGGTTCTGTAGGTTCTAGTCGAAGGACTCAAGAATTGATGTCGAACTAAGATAACCTAGTGATCAGTCGACAAGCGTAGCGAGGTTCCAAGCGAAGGACCTGAACGTTGAAGTCGGATTCAGGATAGTCTGATAGTAAGGCGATAAAGCCTAGTGTCCAAGTTAGTCCAAGGTTGATCGATAATAGTGGTAAAGCTCTGCAAGGCAAGTACCCCTGACCATTCTTTTATGGTTCAGTACATATGAATAGTTAAATATTTTATTCTCGTAATGGAACATAAACGTTTTATGTTACGTATCCCCTGTAGTTATAAATCACTGTTTTCAAATCTGTTTTGGGGAAAAGTAACTTTGAAAGGTACCTATCTCGAATAAAATGATTTGCGAAATGGATTTTATATGTGTGCTGGTAAAATAAATGATTTTGAAAATGAGATAGGTACAAGTGTTTTGAAAACTGGATAAACGGTCAGATATGGGATATATTGGGGCTAGAGCAGGCCTATTGAAGTGGCGTAAGAGGCTAATTCGGTTGCGCGCATTATAAAACCAATTAGTCCAGCAGGTCAGAGACCTAGCTAGTCTCTGAGTTCCGGAACAGGTATATAGGATGGCAGTGAGAGTCGTCCAGTGTTGATAGCCTGATCAGCTGTCTTCACATACCCGTAAGTATCTGATTTGGCTTTGTGATTCTCTTAACGGAACAAGTAAGTTATATAGTGAATTTGGAAATGAAAATGACTTGCTAGAACTAAACTTTGGTATTTGTACACAGCACACTACTACGTTTGTTTTGTTGAAAGCTTGCTAGTTTTGAGTATCCAGTTTATGAATATTTTACATGTTTTTTAAGTGAGCTATAATCTCTGTTCCTATCATTGTTTATCGTAAACTGTTTTATTGTTATTCATATAGTGGTACTGCTGAGCAATTGATTGCTCACCCTTGCAGAATATTTTACTTATGTATTGCAGATGCCTAGGAGATTCTCGTGCGGTAATCAGGGCAGAGTTTCAGCTCCTTTCGTGTCAGGCTCCTCTGAGGTAGTTGTGCTGGACCAAAGTTGATTTGTTGAGTTGCTGCGTTAGGTTAGTTGTGTTAGGATAGTTTGTAGTAAGTTGGTGTTTAATAGATGTAACCTAAATCATACCTAAACCTGGCAAAGATCTTGGAAAAAGGGGTCATAGTTATATCCTATTATTGAATCGTTATTCTTATGGTTGTTGTCGATGACGTCAACTCCTAACCCCGGGGTTGAGGCCGTCACAGTTGGTATCAGAGCTACAGGTTTGAGTCCCTGATTTAGGTTATGGGTAGAGTCAAAAGAATGAAGAAAGGTTCGCAGATAGGTGTGAGTCAGCAACTCAATCAGAGGAGCAAGTCTATGAGTTTAATCAAGGGTTTCGGAGACGTAACCCTAACATCTGTTAGGGATTGACTGGAACTGCCCTAGTTTAGAGTACATTTTCTTCGTATATGTATTGTTAGTAATGTCTGATAGAGATTTCTAGTTTGCCTCTTGAGAATACGAGTCTGATTGCGAGAGCTCAGATTTTGAGCGGACCTTGGTGTGTCAGCTATAGAGATACCCATATTATCCCTAAATATAGCATTTTCAACGTCAAGGGATGTTGTTGGACCGAATGTGTGACCTCGGTGAGTTCGGAGGATATGATAATAGTCAGTGGTTTCTATGACGACCAAGTTTCATAGTGAATGTGGATCAGAACGGGAGGTGGTATTTTTGAACCCTTCTATTTCTTTCTTAAAATGTATTTTGCTTCCAGAGTAATTGTTTCCTATTCCATAAGTTGTTTACTATTCCTGTAAGAAAGTTGTGAACCCGAAGTAAGCTACTTAGGGTTCCATTGATCTCATTATAAATCAAGATTACTCCCTCTTTATTGGTGAATTTTCTATTTAAACATTGTTTCTTTCCTTGGTGACTCTTTTGGTTGATTGGGGCGAACAATGTAGGAGGTGACCGTTTGTCTGTGGCAAAAGGATCTGGTGGGACACCACCGAGTTATGTGTTGTGAACTGTGCGGTACTAAGACTGGCCATCTTATGTACTTGTATGGTTGCTCTCAGTCATACCTACATCTTCTTCACAATTTCTTCTTATTTGATTCCCTTGAGTTTGAAATTTTCTTTCATATTCTATGATAGTGAATTTCTGCGATTGGATGGTCCTCGTTAATGAAAGCAAGTCAGAGTAACTGTCAGGAAGAAGGAAAGCCTTATACCAGGGTGTTATTTAAGAGCAATGGAAACCGTGAGAGTTTAGGATCCAAGGATGGAGTTTTATAGCCTGGGGAAAGGTAACTCAGTGATGGTTGAATCACTTGAGGGTGATAAGAAATCATCCTTAGAGAAATGGTTGGTTGAAATTTGGACCATGGTGCCTAGAGGAGTCTAGCATTCCTTAAGCGTGACTTGAAATACTAGTGGGCTCTGTGTAATTGGTGGCTGTTATAGCCGACCAAGTTTCATTATATACCAGATTGGTGTTAATGTGATAATAGAGTAGTGATGGGAAATGGTCAGTTGCTGTCGTATTAAGGATCTTCGCTATGGTGAGCAGTATTCCAGTTTTCCTGAACTGTTGTTGATTCTGCTACTGTCATGGTTGCTATGATTTCTAGTACTGTTAATCTAGATTTTTTTTTATAAGTGGACCCCGATATTAAGGACTTGGGTACTGTGATTGGGCAGCATTTTCTTGATATAGGTGCACCGTTTAAACGGTGATACCTTCTGTCAAACATTTTATCATGTTTTGAATAAAACTAATTTATATATTCCAGGATGATGCCACCTAAGAAAGCTACCCAGTTCAAAGAAAATAGTAGTAGTATTGCGGAGGGTCCAACTATAAATGAAATTCTAGATTTATTGCGCCAGCAGCAGCAACAATAGTTGCAGTTAATCCAACAGGTTCAACAGCGGTATCTATGGTTGTAGCAGCAACATCAAGAAGTGAATTGAAGTGCTAGTTTTAAATCTTTCTAGAGTATTAAACCTCCTGAGTCTCAGGGTGAATTTAATCCAGTAGTTGTTGGAGCATGGTTATAAGAAATAGAGGAAGTTTTCAACCTCGTTCAAGTAAGTGATAACCTTAAGACCGATGATGCGATTTACTTTCTTAGGAATGAAGCAAATTACTGGTGGGCATCTACTTGAGTGTTAGAAGGGAGAAGACCCTGTTTCTTGGACAAGATTCACAATATTATTCTTGAAAAAGTATTATAACAATATTATTCTTGAAAAGTATTCACAATATTATTCTTGAAAAAGTATTTTCACAGTATTGATTGCTCACCTTTGCAGAATATTTTACTTATGTATTGCAGATGCCTAGGAGATTCTCGTGCGGTAATCAGGGCAGAGTTTCAGCTCCTTTCGTGTCAGGCTCCTCTGAGGTACTTGTGTTGGACCAAAGTTGATCTGTTGAGTTGCTGCGTTAGGTTAGTTGTGTCAGGATAGTTTGTAGTAAGTTGGTGTTGTAATAGATGTAACCTAAATAATACCTAAACCTGGCAAAGATCTTGGAAAAAGGGGTCATAGTTATATCCTATTATTGAATCGTTATTCTTATGGTTGTTGTGAATGACGTCAACTCCTAACCCCGGGGTTGAGGCCGTCACAATAAAAACAAGCCATAACCTTAACTTTTATTACAACATACCAAATCCCAACTAATTTAACTTACAACTGATAATGAAATTATTCTTACAATCTTACTATCTCACTACTGTATGAAGCTCCCGTTAGCTCGATCCAACTCAAACTGGAACCCTAGCCCGCACTTTGGACTAAAGAACTTTACTATCATCCATATCCTTTTTAACTGTAAAATATATGAAAAGAATTGCAAGGGTGAGCTAACTAGCTCAGCAAGTCATAACAGTGATAACTGAGGTTGAACAATATTCAAATGGAATGATTCAGAAGAATCATGTTTATTGTTAAACAATCGTTAGAATTGGATATTCATTTTAAGTTTTAAAACCAAGGTTAGGCTGCTGATCAGTCACACACTAACCCCGAGCAAAGCACACAGTTCTGCTCTGCAAACGGGATCCAAGGCACACATTGGCCTAATTCGACCACGAATCTGGTCTGACCACGAATCTGGTCCACATAAGAAAACTATCCAATTTTAAAACAGTTCAGTATGATAAACAATATACCTCAATAAAACAAGATCATAGTCAATGATGATTAACCACTTGAATAAAAACGTAAGGAAATTCATGGATATCACAAGGGTGTATCAGGGTATGTATGAGAAACGGTTTTCAGCCTGTAAAAGGATCAGGTATTAGACAAATAATGATTTTTCAAGGTATGGTTGTTTGATGTTATAAAGATTGGTTGGGGTATAAAATTTTTTGTGTTTTCAAATAATTCTCTTCCAGTGTTTGGTGGTTGGTAGTTATACTTTTGGGGAGAAGTATTATATTTGCGTGGTTGGGTATTTGAAAATCAACAAAGGATGGTTTACAAAAAAAATAAGGCTTATGGCTTAAAGATCAAATGATGTGATTCGGGTTTAAGGTTGTATGATTCAAGGTACTTACAATATAAAATAGAACTATTTTGAATACTTAACAATATGTCACGAGAGAATTTAAAAATATTTGCATTATATTTCGAAAATGGTTTAGATTTACTTGCTTTACAGGGCTTTACAACTATTACTGATCAACTCTGAGCCGACTCTGTCGCTCATACTTTAACGTCCAACCCCTAGATCACATTGGATTTGACACTGACACTCAGGTTTTTCTGTTGAAACTCTACTGAGCTTGTCGACTGACCACTAGGTTATCTTTAGTCCATCGTTCACTTTCGGTTTCCCGACTAGAACCTACAGGGTCGAAATACTCTATTTTAGACACCCAGTTATGCTTGACATATCCTCGCTAACCACCTACCCATACGATAGCATATTCCGACTCGTAATCATTCATATTATAATAACACAAACAACAATTAGGGTTCACGTTCTCGAAATCGATTCAGTGTTCGTTTTCAGAAAATACGTATACTCGTCATTTTACGAAATTAGGGTTACTGAGTTTTGGACAGAACATTCACCACAACATATAATCAAGTTCGTATAAAGTTTAAGTATATATATTGACTCGACATCCCGATAATTACCGGATATGCTCCCGCATTTCCATAGTTGGTTTCCCGAAAATCGGGCAGCGTCTCCTTTGTTTATCGGACTACCCGTCGAAACATCAATCGACGTCAAATCCCAAACACAACAATCGCAACAATTATCTAATCACATTCCAATTCCAAAAATCCCAATCACTGATTTAAACCTACTAATTATTAGTATTCGTGTTTTTACATTTATTTCTTTTAAAATATTAGGACTCAGAATAAACATCATAGTCCGCCGTTAGCGATGAACCATCAGCTCACGGATGTTCATCGCTGATGGCGGCGAAATCGCGTTTCCGATTAATTCGGATGCCCATTACGAATTTCACCGATAAGAAATACTAATATTCCAAAATCAAGTCATCCGGATAGTCATAAAATTCATTCGAATTTTCTAGAAAATACTTCGAATAACCAAGGCAACAATCGAATAATAAGTGGGATACTAGCATAACAGGAGATAACCCAGAACAAGGATGCATAGCCATCACATATACATACACAAAGCAATATATGTATATATCGGACAACCAGGAGCAACAGCGGAGATTCGCCGGAAAAGAAAATAAGGTACTGAGCTTGCACAATTACAATACCATCCACGGAGATACACACACACACAGAAACATAAACAGAGTCACGCACGACGCACAACACCGCCTCGCCGGGCCACCTTGCCGGAAAAGAAGTTGGAGGCGACCGAAAAGCGGAAAGAAATCACAGGTGGCACATCAGACAAGAAAATACAAGCAACAATTACCCGAAATAGGAAGAAATCGGAGAAAGAGACGAGGGAGAGATTGACTGAAAGAGAGAGGGCCGAGAGATGTAGAGAGAGATTGAGAGGTTGAAGAAATGAAATACAGGAACGTGCTGCTTATCCCCCCCCCCTTTCTTTTTTCTTTTTTTTCCTCGAATAATGCTGCTAATGCCATGTTTCAATAATTTAACGAAATCATAACACATGTCCTGTTTTCTACTGTAGCCCCAAATTTGGTTCGCGTTTTGCAAAAATAACGAACAAACTTATAAATAAAAATTAACCCGAAACCTAAAAATTTAGTCGTAAAATATTACAAATATCCTGAAATTAATAAAAATATAAATTTCGTGATTTTTAAACAATTTCTAAAGTACACTTTATACCCGCTTGTATCAATTAAATGAATCGACGCGCGGGTAAAATTAATCTCAAAAATTCCCAAAATATTTTTAAAATTCTCGGAATATTCTTAACTTAAATAAAAATGAGTTTCATAATTTTTAAAGAATTATGGAATTAAATACAGATTTTACGAATAAATACAATCAGAAAATCACTCAGGGCTAAATAATTAATAAAATATTGATTTCTAAATTTTATAAAATCCCATAAATAATTATTGTAATTATAAAACCATAAAAACAATTTTAGAAATATTCCAAATATTTATGCAAATAAATTTACATTAAGTTCACTTTTAAAAGTGAAAACGATTCAACACAATTCCATAATTAATTACACGAACAACCCCGGTACACCATAAATCACACATACATAATAATAAAATAAAACCGAGCTGACAAAAACTATACACATACTTTATTTATTTAATACTTCCACGATTACCTATTTAAACAATTCAAAAAATACCCGAGTCGTTATAATCAAATTTTCCATTTTGATCAGTTTGATTTCTCAAGATATAACATTTGCAGCCAAAGACATGAAGAAAATTTAGGGTTGGCTTCTTGTTCTTGAACAATTGGTAGGGTGTCATACACTTTGCTTGATTAACCAAAGAAATATTCTGAGTGTAGCATGCAGTATTGTTATTCCTAGTGGACTAACAATGAGATTTACAGAAGGGGGGTTGAATGTAAATCTCAAAACTTTTTCAAGTTTTGAGCAGTTTATGAAAGTTGTGTGTTCAAGAAGAACAAGTGTGTGAATTGCTTTAAGCTAATACAGACAGATATATATTCAAGCACAAATGTAAAGAACACAACAGACCTTAAAAACTTTTCTGGTGGATTTGTTGTTCCACCAGAGATGGTATTTTAGAAAATCTGTGATTAAACAATGTTGATCACAGCTGCATCCTAGTACAAACTAGATGAATTTTCTCTCAATATTTTTCTAAACAGCTCTGGAAAATCTCTCATCTAATTACTAGCTTCTACTTGGTTTATATATTACCAAGTGTACAAGTAAAGAACAATATAAAATACAGTAATAAAATAAGATCTTCACTTGCTTCTTTTCCTGTTCACTCCAGTACTTTGTTGACTATTGCATCTTTGTACTAGAGAAGAACGGCTGCTTTTTCTGTTGTTCCTGAAATTCGGCTACCACATCTCAGTTGTCTCTATCAACCCATGTGCCTCTGTTTGTAGGTACAACTACCCCTTATCAACAGCTAATCATCAGAACATCCGTTGAAGCTTTCATCCGTTGATGCACTCATCCGTTGAAGGATGTTATCCGTTGAAGCTTTCATCCGTTGATGCACTCATCCGTTGAAGGATGTTATCCGTTGATGACTTTATCCGTTGAAGCTTTAGAGACATCCGTTGAAGCTTAGCTTCTCATCCGTTGAAGGTCTTTAAGTCATCCGTTGATACCACTTCACTTATACAAAATTACAAGGCATGAAGTATTTACAATTGGCCTTCCTATCTGCATATCATCTAGTAGTCAACATGACTCATAGTTTCTCTCAACTTCCAAGAATTACATTTTAAATACAGAGACTGAAATATGCTACAACACTAGACTTATTTCTAAGTAAAGCTACACCATCAACGGATAGCCAAAGTGGTCTTATCCGTTGAGGCTACAGACACTAAATTTCTACTTAAGTATTTTGTTAAACATATCATCAAACTAATGCACATACATTCCTAACAATCTCCCCCTATTTATGTCTATAAGAATTGTAGGCATAAATTCAGGGTTAACTTGATGATAACAAAACACTTAACAGATATATGAATTGAAACTAAGTAGAAATTTAAAAATGCTGCAAAAGTGTATGTACTAGGAGATAATTGAAGATTTACAGTGTTTCCAAGGACACTCCTTTAGTCTGAGCAAATCATCTTTTTCTTCTTTGTTCCCTGGTTTTCTTTCCTAGCCTTTTGTCATTTTCCTCAATTTGGAGTTGGAGTTGTCTGAAGAATTCAGCTTCATCTTCAACACTGACATCCAACTTAGATTGCATTTCTTTGAGAGTTTCATTGCTGGCAATCTTGAGTTGGTCTTCAAGTCTGAAAAATCTTCTGACTCCTTTATCATCTCTAAATTCCATCAACCAATGAGGTGATTTGAGAATTTTCATTTCCCTTTCTTGAATGAGTAAAGTCCTGGGTAAAGCATTGGGCTCCCTCCAAGTTTTCCTTATATTGGCTATCTTGTTGAGAATTTCAGTCTTGGCAGTTCTGGTAAAGCCAGAATCCTTTTGTATAGCTGAATAGACTCTAATCAAGGTAGAGTAGCCTTCATCCAGAATCCTGTGGAGAGGCCATGTTCTTTCCCCAGCTCCTTTATATCTGAACACTAATCTCTCTGGTAACTGTCTGTAGGCAGCTATTCCCCTTACATCCTCCAGCTCATCCAGATAGAGTTCAATGTCTGAAATTTCTTTTATGTCACAGATGTGAACATAATCATCTTTAGAAATGGGTGACTTAGGCTTAGGTTTTTGTTTTTGAGTGAATTTCTTAGAGGTTATGGGAGGTGTAGATTTTGGTTTTCTTTTCTGTTTCTTTGGTAGTGGAAGAGTGGTTAGAAAGGTAGGCAATTTGATAGTGTCCCAATCAATAGGTTCCTCTTTTGGAATGATTGGTTCACCATGGATGTTTATTGTGGGATCAGCAACAAGGGGTTCAGGTATGGAAGGTAGTGGTTTAGATATAGATTTGGTTACTTCAGTGTTATCTCCACTCCTTCTATGTGCCTTGGCCTTTCTTCTGTTTCCCTTCTGCCATTCCTCTCTTTCTTCCACACTCTCACCAAATATACTCCCTAAAACCTCATCTAGGTTTGTAGTCTTGTCTTCACCCCTGACTTCAATCCCTTTTTCTTTTTCAACTAGACTTGACTTTAGCTGTTGTTCAAGCTTTGCTTGTGCTCTTTTGTCAGCCTTTAATTGCTTGTCTTCTTCCTTCTTGGCTATTGAGAATTTGGGATGTCCTTGCATCACACATATGCTCTTTCCCTCTCTAATGATAATAGCTCTATTTCTCCTTACAGCCTCATCCATGGTCTTTTTGAGATAAGCAATACTTCTGCCTAAAATCTTGTTCTCATCAGCTTTTGGAGGAGGAAAGTCCACTTCTTTTAAAGGATTCTTTGTTGAGTCCTTATTGGATCTTTCATTGGGCTTGAGAATTATAGCTTGTAGTTCTTTGGAAGAAGCTTCTCCATCCTTATGACTCCCTACTGGCATGAGCTCCATGTTGATTGGTTCAATTTTTGTGCTGTATTTCACAGATGTTGATTTGTCTTGTGTAGAACCAAACAACAGTTGCAACCTTTCATCAATTCTCCTCCTTTGCTCTTTCACTTGAATTTCAGCTGCTGCTAGCTGAATCAAATCAATTCCATCAGGCTTGCCCTTGATTTGAATGATTGGAGAAGTAGTGATGGCAGGAACTAGCACTTTAGATATGTTGACTTTTGTAGATGGCTCTCCTTCCCCTTCCCTTTTACTCTCCCCCTTTTTGTTATCATCAAGGAGAGGGGTCAAGCCTTGTGCTTTTGCCAGCTGCATTAGGAGACTGGTTTGAGATTGTTGATTGTGAAGAATGGTGGCCACAGAATTTTCAATAACTTGAACTCTGTCTTCTAACTTGGCCAACCGTTTTTCAGTAACAGATTCTTTCTTCAATCTCAAAACCAAGTCCTGCAATGTACCATAGGGCATGACTGAATCCAATTTTTCTGAAGTATAGGTTTTCAAGTCAGCAATATCCTTCCTGAGATCATCCATACTCAGATTCTGCTTCACTTGCTGCAGCTTCATGAGATGCAGTGAGTCCAGGTGAGCTTGAAGGATAGCCTTGATACTTGCATGTGAAGTATTCTGAATGGCCTGTTGAATAGTGTTGATTTGTTTGACTAAAGAGACATTGAATTCCCCTGATCTGTACTCCTTAGTCAAGGCCCATTCAGGTAGATTTGGAATTGAACTAGGGCCTTCATCTCCCCCTAAGTTCATGCTTCCATCAAAAGAAATAGAGTCATCATCATCAGAATTTGCTCCAAATTCCTCAGATGGCTCACCAGCTGTAGAAGGCATTTTGTTAATGGCAGCTTTATCCCTTTGAAGAGATTCTGTTGTGTGCACTAGATGTAGTGACCTTTCTGCTTTCTCATTGCCCTGAGCAGCCAACAGTTGATAGGCTGTCACAGGATGAGTAAAAGTGTCAGCATCCAAGGAAATGTTATCAATTACAGCTTTGTAATGTTGCTGAAATTGTCTTTCCTTTTCAGCATCATCCACAATCATTGACTCATTAGCAATGGCTGGTTCCACCCTTGTATCTACTGTACCTGCTTTTCTCTCTTTTTCTCTATGTTCTTGCATCAGGGGCTCCCCCTGGCTCACACAACTCACTCCCTCACCTTCACCTACTAAGGTGGTACTCCACTCACTTACTTTTGCCATGCTGGAAGAAATAGCATGCATTTTTGAGCTCTCAATCTCTCCTTTTGCCTGGGAGCAACCCAGCCTCTCACTCAAATTGTCACTCCCTTCCCTCAATCCTAAGAGTGATTGCACAGTATTCATGTCTTCTACACTTGGGATTAATTCAGTTATTTGTGTAGAGACTGTCAACGGATGTGGAATATCCGTTGAAGGTGAAACTGATGTTATCAACGGATAACTGCTGTTAAGCTTATCCGTTGAAGAACAACCACTTGTCAACGGATGAGTGATATCCGTTGAAGAAGGAAAAGAAGTTGAAATTGAAAGTGATATAACTGTTGAATCTGTGTAGATTGATTTCAGATGTGGTGACACAGATCCTTCAATTATATCTGAAAGAATTTGCGGGTGATCCAACAAATCATCCAAGAGATGATGATCACCTGTATTTGAGTGGGGCTTCTCCCTGAGTTGTAAAGAGGGAGAATCAGGAATTGATGGGAATAACATATCCACATCCAGAGATGGTGATGAAGTGTTTGGTGATTGATGTGTGATTATTGTGAGAGAATGGGGCTGTGACTCCACATTTATTGGAGTCACATCAAACTGAGTTTGAGAAGGCATAGATACAGATGGATGTATCTGTGCAGTGTGTGCACCCTGTGTAGAAGATTGGGTTCTAGCCTTCTTTCTTCTAATAAAGGCTTTTGTTGGTGAGTGTTTGGCTTTAGTGTCCCTCCCTCGTTTGTTCTGTGTTCCTGGTTTGGAACTATTTTCAATAGTAACATCCTTTTGGGAGGATGCTACTAGGGATGTGCTAGATACCTTTTCAACCACCACAGCTTTTTGAGAAACTGTGGCTTGGCTAGCTTGGGAAGCACTCAACTTTCCTTCCTTATCCTGGGGGTTTCTTTGATGTTCACCCCTCCCCTCACCACTCACACCCTGTTCACTCACCTCAGGGTTAATAGTTGGTGTTACAACTGTTGTCTTTTGAGAAACAACAGAGGTGGATTTCTTTGTCTTTGATTTTGAAAGTTTAGTTTTGGTGACCTTGGTAGAAATCTGTTGGGGCATCACAGATTTCATGGCCACACTAGAAGATAAAGAAATAGAGGGGTTGGAAGAAGTAGGATTTGTAGAAGCAATTACCTCACCTACCTGAGGTGCATTCATGATTGGTAAATATACCAATGACACACTGCTGTTAAGATCCATTCTCATCAAGTCTGCAAGAACTCTTTTCTCTTGTGCCCAGCACTTGAGTTTATTATTCTCATTGATTATGACTAAACCTTCAGCAACATGGTTAGCCAATAACATAAAGAATCTAGCATAATAGATGTTATTAGGTCTATTAGCTTTGTTACCTAATCTAGTACCTAATTCTAGCATCACATAGTTGCTAAAGTTAAAATACCTATCAGAAACAAGCATATAGAGCATATTAACCAGAGATGAAGTTATGGCATCAAAATTACTAATTTTCCCAGAGAAAACTTTTATAAAGGCATCCCCAAGGAAACTCCATTCTTTCCTAAGGCCTTTTCTTCTAATACTCCCTAAATTAGCAGAGTTAAGAGAATAACCTATGGAATCTAACATGCTGGATACATCACTATCAGTGTGTGGTGTCATGGCATTGTTCTCAGGCAATTTAAAACATGCTTGTAAATCATCACAGTTAATAAAGTGAGTTTTACCTTTGAGAGTGAAGGAGATAGTCATATCCATGGAGTTGAACTCAGCAGTTGTCCAAATCTCCTCAACTACTTCACAGAAAATTGTTGGGGCTTCCAGCATTGCATAGCTAAGTTTACAGTTTTTGATGAAGTCCATCATTTTGTGATAGTCTGAGTGGGCTTCATTCTTTTCTACCAAAGCTATGAAATTGTTCTTTTCATAGATGAACCCAGATTGAGACATAATCTTCACGACTGGTGCCATTGTTGTGAGTAGAAATTGCAGAGAATAACTTGAAGTTTTTGCAGAGAGAAAATGGTAAATGCTTGAAATTTTAAGAAAGCGTAAAGTAAAAATGAACAATCAGAAGGACTTATATATGCTTTCTCAAATTAATAAACAAAAATATAAAATAAAGATTTATCAATAAATATGCGTTAGTGAATTTCAGCCGTTTTAAGAATAAACTGTAAGTATTCTAAAAACTACCTTTAAAACCAATACATACAGATGTATGTATGAGTATCAACGGTTAAGAGAATAGAATCAACGGCTGTTAAACACCTGAATCGATTGATGTGACATTTCAACGGATAAGGCAAATTGTCATCCGTTGAAAGGTACTTCAGTTTTATCCGTTGACGGATAAAAATTCCAGAAATGTATTTGTCTTTCAACGGATAATGATTATCCGTTGATAGAGCAATTTTGACTTTCAACGGATAGGGAACATCCGTTGATGGAATAAACTATGTTAAAAGTCAAATTTGTTCTTAGCAACTAATATATTTCAGGCTTCAATTCAAATTGCAATAAAGACATGAATTTTAAGAGTAATTAAGCATACCTAGCTCACTTACCAATCTTGTGAATGTTGATTCATCAAGTGGCTTGGTAAATATGTCAGCAATTTGTTGTTCACTTTGAACAAAATGTAGTTCCACTGTACTATTCATGACATGCTCCCTAATGAAGTGGTACTTGATATCAATGTGCTTGGTCCTTGAGTGCTGCACAGGATTCTCTATTATGGCTATGGCACTTGTGTTGTCACAAAAGATAGGAATTCTATCAACATGAAGTCCATAGTCAAGGAGTTGGTTCCTCATCCATAACACTTGAGAACAGCAACTTCCAGCAGCAATGTATTCAGCCTCAGCTGTAGAAGTAGAGACTGAATTTTGCTTTTTGCTAAACCATGATACAAGCTTGTTTCCCAGGAATTGGCAGGAGCCTGTTGTACTTTTCCTATCTATTTTGCAACCTGCATAGTCTGCATCTGAATAACCAATTAGATCAAAGCCAGATTCTCTAGGATACCAAATACCTAAATTTGGTGTACCCTTGAGATATCTGAAAATCCTTTTGATAGCAATTAAGTGAGACTCCCTAGGATCAGCTTGGAATCTAGCACATAGACATGTAGCAAACATTATATCTGGTCTGCTAGCAGTTAAATATAAAAATGAACCAACCATGCCTCTATAACTTGTAATATCCACAGACCTTTCAGTCTTATTTAATTCAAGTTTGGTGGCAGTGGCCATGGGAGTTTTTGCAGATGAACATTCCATTAAGTCAAACTTCTTTAAAAGATCATAAATATATTTAGTTTGACTAATGAAAATTCCATCACTAACTTGTTTAACTTGTAAACCAAGAAAATAGGTTAGTTCTCCCATTAGGCTCATTTCATAATTACTTTGCATTAGCTTAGCAAACTTTTTGCAAAGTTTATCATCTATAGAGCCAAATATTATGTCATCTACATAAATTTGAACAAGTATACTAGAGCCATTAACATCCCTAAAGAAGAGAGTTTTATCAACAGTACCTCTAGTGAAGTGATTCTCCAAAAGAAATTTTGATAAGGTTTCATACCAGGCTCTAGGTGCTTGCTTCAGTCCATAGAGTGCTTTCAACAGATAATACACATAGTCTGGAAAATTTGGATCTTCAAATCCTGGAGGTTGACTTACATAGACTTCTTCCTCTAATTTCCCATTTAGAAATGCACTCTTGACATCCATTTGATAGACTTTGAAATTGGCATGGGCTGCATGGGCTAGAAATATTCTGATGGCTTCAAGTCTTGCAACAGGAGCATATGTTTCATCAAAATCTATTCCCTCTTGCTGAGAATAGCCTTTAGCAACCAGTCTGGCTTTATTCCTTATGATAATGCCATTTTCATCCATCTTGTTTCTGAATACCCACTTTGTGTCAATATGACTCTTGTTCTTTGGTTTGGGTACCAGCTTCCATACTTGGTTTCTCTCAAATTGGTTCAGCTCTTCCTGCATAGCTAATATCCAATCTGGATCCAATAGAGCTTCTTCCACTTTCTTAGGTTCTTCCTGAGACAGAAAACTACTATACAGACATTCATCTTGAGTGGCTTTTCTTGTTTGCACTTTAGATGATGCATCACCAATGATCAGTTCAAAGGGATGATTCTTGGTCCATTTCCTTTGTGGTGGAAGATGTGCTCTAGATGAGGTGGCCTCAGTATTGTCGTGATGTGAGACAGAGTGTTGACTAGTTGAAACTCCCCCTGAGTTGTTGGTCCTTTGCAGGGAACTTGGAGTTCTATCAACTGATGATGTAAATCGATTATCCGTTGATGAACTATGATCAACGGATGCTTCATTTTGTACTTCAACGGATGATGCACTTTGTCTTTCAACGGATACTGCATTGCCTCTATCAACGGATGCAGTATTTTGTGCATTATCCAAGGGCATGTTTTGAATCCCTTTTGAAGTGTCATCTCCATCAGTCTCCTCTTCACTATCATCACAATATATCTCAATGTTGTCAAATTTGAGTCTCTCATTATGTCCCTCATCTGTTAGTCCATCAATCTTTTTATCATCAAACACAACATGCACAGATTCCATAACAATGTTGGTTCTTAGATTGTAGACCCTATAAGATATTCCAGCTGAGTAACCAACAAATATCCCTTCATCAGCCTTTGCATCAAACTTCCCTTTATGGTCAGATTGATTCCTCAGTATAAAGCATTTACATCCAAAGACATGAAGAAAGTTTAGAGTTGGTTTTCTTCTCTTGAACAACTGATAAGGAGTCATGCCTTTAGCTTGATTGATCAAAGAAATATTCTGAGTGAAGCAGGCACAATTAACAGCTTCAGCCCAGAAATATGTTGGTAACTTTGATTCTTCAAGCATTGTTCTGGCAGCTTCAATTAAAGATCTGTTCTTTCTTTCAACAACCCCATTTTGCTGAGGTGTTCTTGGAGCTGAGAACTCATGCATGATTCCATTTTCTTCACAGAACAGCCTTAATGTCAAATTCTTGAATTCAGTTCCATTGTCACTCCTGATATTTCTAACCTTCAAGTCAGGATGATTGTTGACTTGCCTGATGTGATTGATAATGATTTCACTTGCTTCATCCTTTGATCCAAGAAAATAGACCCATGAGAACTTTGAGAAATCATCTACAATCACTAAGCAATATCTTTTTCTTGCAATAGACAATACATTGACTGGTCCAAACAAATCCATATGTAGCAGCTGTAATGGTTCATCAATTGTTGTTTCAAGCTTCTTTTTGAATGATGCTTTCCTTTGTTTGCCTTTCTGACAAGCATCACACAAACCATCCCTTGAGAATTCAACTAGAGGGATTCCTCTAACTAAGTCCTTTTTGACTAGATCATTAATTGTCTTGAAATTCAAGTGAGATAGCTTCTTGTGCCATAGCCAACTTTCAACTGTGCTTGCTTTGATGAAGAGACAAGTAATGGATTCTGCATCTGTAGAGTTGAAGTCAGCTATGTACACATTTCCTTTTCTAACTCCAGTTAGAACCACTTTGTTGTCTTTCTTACTAGTGACAACACAGGCTTCAGAATTGAAGGAAACTGTATTCCCTCTATCACATAGTTGACTGATGCTCAGTAAATTGTGCTTGAGACCATCAACTAATGCAACTTCATTAATGATGACATTCCTTGTTGAAATCAAGCCATATCCCATAGTAAACCCTTTGCTGTCATCTCCAAAGGTTATGCTAGGGCCAGCTCTCTCCTTGAACTCTGTGAGCAGGGAGAAATCTCCTGTCATGTGTCTTGAACAACCACTGTCCAAGTACCATAGATTTCTTCCATTTCCCTGCACACCATAAAATCAATCAATTTGATTTTGGTACCCAAGTTTCCTTGGGTCCATTCTTGTTAGCCTTTCTCCTAGACTTCATTCCTCCTGCATCTTTAGACTTAGGTAAGTTTGAGTCAACCTTGGTCTTAGATGTAGTTGGTTGAGGTGTAGGGTTAGTCACAGAATCATTTAGCACATTTGTAAAATTATTAGGCATTGATTGTGTAAACATGTTATTCCATATGGGCATATTGTATGGCATTTGAGGCATACTAAATGCAGCAAGATAAGGATTGTTAAAATATGGCATGTTTACAAAATGTGCATAAGGATTTTGTTGAGACATAACAGGCATAGCATGCAGAGGTGATGCAGACATATTAGGCATAGAAGAGGGTACATTTATGGGAGTCTTCTTAATGGATTTACAACTAGCAGATAGATGATTAACACTACTACAATGCACACAGCTTTTTCTAGGAGCATACCTATCAGGTGTGTAATTGTTGTGTTTATTAACTCCTACCTTCCCATTTCTGTTGGATTTTCTTTTAGATTCCTTTTTATCCTCAACCATCTTGAGCCTATTATTTAACTGTTCTAAGGTCATGTGCCCTACATTCACCTTACTGACATCTTTGGATGTGCTTGCTTCTTCTTTGACAAAGTTCTTTGAAGTTGAACCAAACTTTTTGTTGAGTTTCTTTAGATTCTCTCTTTTAGAAACATCTGCCTGTTTTGATTGAGGAACCTTCAACGGATGCTCCTTTTCTTCCTTCAACGGATAACTTTCATCATCCGTTGATTCCACATCCGTTGAAAGCCCATCAATTAATTCCAGTTTCTTTTTATTTTTATCCCAGGCAGTTTCACAGAATGATTCAATTCCTTGGACCTTAGCAATTTGAGCACTTACATCCCTAGATGTCTTCCAGGCTTTAATCACCTCTTGCTCTTTCTCTAATTGATTGGAAAGTATTTCTACTTTCTTAACAGATTCAGCTAGTTCATTTTCAACAGATATACAATGCAACTTTGTTTTCTCTAGGTCAATCATCTTATCTTCTAACAAAGCATTTCTATTACTTAAAAACAGATTGTTCTCTCTAATCCTACTATTTTCTTTAGCAAGAGATTTAAGAGACACACGCAAATGATACAATTCGGTAGACATGTCATTAAAAGCATCATTGCACTCTTCTTTAGTAAGCTGTGTTAAGTCAGTAGTGATTACCTGATTGCTTGATGAACTAACTTCATTTTCTTCAGAATCAGCCATGAGAGCAAGGTTGACATACTCCACATCTTCATCCTCTTCATCTCCATTAGCTGCCCAGTCCCTTTCTTGAGTAATGAAAGCCCTCTCCTTTTGCTTGAGTAGATCAAAATATTTCTTTTTGTAATCTACTTGTTCAAATTTCTTCTTTTCAGAAGTTGGCTTTCTGCACTCACCTGCAAAGTGTCCACTTATACCATAATTGAAACACTTGAACTTGGATTTGTCCACAGTGTTTTTGTGAGGTTTAGTGGCTCTAGTGTTTTTCTTGAATTTCATCTTTGCAAATCTTCTGGACAGAAATGCAAGATGCTCATCAATACCATCTGAGTCATCTTGGCTGGAGTTGTCTTCATTTTCAGCAACTTGCTCTTTCCCCTTGCTTGATTCCTGATTTCTTATACCATCTTTGGAGTTTGATGTAGATCTCGCAGTTTCTTGTCTGCATTTCCTCTCATCTTCAGCTACCAATGCAACTGAACTTCCTTTCTTTCTCCCCTTCTCCAATACCTCATCCTGTTCCAGCTCTAGTTCATAAGTCTTCAAGATTCCATACAATCTTTCAAGAGTGAAGTCCTTATAATCTTGAGAGTTTCTTAAGGAGACAGTCATGGGTTTCCATTCCTTTGGCAAGGATCTTAAAAATTTAAGATTTGAATCCTTCACCTGGTACACTCTTCCATACAGCTTCAGTCCATTCAACAGCTTTTGGAACCTATTGAATGTTTCATTTAAAGATTCATTTTCTTCAAAATGAAAGTATTCATACTGTTGAATGAGAAGCTGCATTTTGTTTTCTTTCACTTGTTCTGTACCTTCACACAGTAGTTGAACTGTGTCCCAAACCTCTTTGGCAGTTGTGCAATTTATCACATTATCAAACATATCCATGTTAAGACCATTAAACAAAATGTTCATAGCCTTCTTATCCTTGTGGACTTCTTCTGTGTCTTCCATTGTCCATTCTGCTCTAGGTTTTGGAATGGATTGACCAACAGCAACTGTGGCTGTAGCAACTGTTGCTACTTTGTGGGGAATGTGAGGACCATTCTCAATGCAGTTTACATAACCTTCATCTTGGGAGAGTAGATGAAGGTGCATTTTCACCTTCCAATGGTGATAACTGTCTTTGTCAAGAACTGGGATCTTTACTCCAATATCCTTCTTACTCATCTTTGTTAGATTCCAAGATCTTTAAACTCTTTGTATGTCAAGAGCCTGCTCTGATACCAATTGTTATTCCTAGTGGACTAACAATGAGATTTACAGAAGGGGGGTTGAATGTAAATCTCAAAACTTTTTCAAGTTTTGAGCAGTTTATGAAAGTTGTGTGTTCAAGAAGAACAAGTGTGTGAATTGCTTTAAGCTAATACAGACAGATATATATTCAAGCACAAATGTAAAGAACACAACAGACCTTAAAAACTTTTCTGGTGGATTTGTTGTTCCACCAGAGATGGTATTTTAGAAAATCTGTGATTAAACAATGTTGATCACAGCTGCATCCTAGTACAAACTAGATGAATTTTCTCTCAATATTTTTCTAAACAGCTCTGGAAAATCTCTCATCTAATTACTAGCTTCTACTTGGTTTATATATTACCAAGTGTACAAGTAAAGAACAATATAAAATACAGTAATAAAATAAGATCTTCACTTGCTTCTTTTCCTGTTCACTCCAGTACTTTGTTGACTATTGCATCTTTGTACTAGAGAAGAACGGCTGCTTTTTCTGTTGTTCCTGAAATTCGGCTACCACATCTCAGTTGTCTCTATCAACCCATGTGCCTCTGTTTGTAGGTACAACTACCCCTTATCAACGGCTAATCATCAGAACATCCGTTGAAGCTTTCATCCGTTGATGCACTCATCCGTTGAAGGATGTTATCCGTTGAAGCTTTCATCCGTTGATGCACTCATCCGTTGAAGGATGTTATCCGTTGATGACTTTATCCGTTGAAGCTTTAGAGACATCCGTTGAAGCTTAGCTTCTCATCCGTTGAAGGTCTTTAAGTCATCCGTTGATACCACTTCACTTATACAAAATTACAAGGCATGAAGTATTTACAATTGGCCTTCCTATCTGCATATCATCTAGTAGTCAACATGACTCATAGTTTCTCTCAACTTCCAAGAATTACATTTTAAATACAGAGACTGAAATATGCTACAACACTAGACTTATTTCTAAGTAAAGCTACACCATCAACGGATAGCCAAAGTGGTCTTATCCGTTGAGGCTACAGACACTAAATTTCTACTTAAGTATTTTGTTAAACATATCATCAAACTAATGCACATACATTCCTAACAAGTATTTACATCTCCGGCCCAAAAGTATGTTGGTAATTTTGATTCTTCAAGCATTATCCTTGCAGCTTCAATAAGTGATCTGTTCTTTCTTTCCACTACTCCATTTTATTGTGGAGTTCTTACTGCTGAGAACTCATGCATAATTCCATTCTCTTCACAAAATGCCCGCATAACAGAATTCTTGAACTCAATTCTATTGTCACTCCTTATTCTTCTAACTTTAAAATCAGGATGATTGTTGACTTGCCTTATGTGATTGATGATGATTTCACTAGCCTCATCTTTAGACTTTAGAAAATATGTCCAAGAGAACTTTGAGAAATCATCTACAATTACTAGGAAAAATCTTTTCCTTGAGATGGACAACACATTGATTGGTCCAAACAAATCCATGTGTAGCAATTGCAGAGTTTCTTCAATTGTTGAATCAAGCTTCTTTCTGAATGATGCTTTGATCTGCTTTCCTTTCTGACAAGTATCACACAATCCATCCTTAGAAAACTCCACTTGAGGAATACCTCTAACCAGTTCTTTCTTGGCAAGCTCATTCATGGTCTTAAAGTTTAGATGGGACAGTTTCTTGTGCCATAGCCAACTTTCATTTGGACTTGCTTTATTGAGAAGACAAGTAACAGATTTTGCATTTGATGAGTTAAAGTCAGCTAGGTACACATTTCCTTTTCTCACTCCAGTGAGAACCACTTTGTTGTCTCTTGTTTGTCACAACACAGGCATCTGAATTGAAGGTTACTGAATTGCCCTTATCACAAAGCTGGCTAATACTCAGCAAATTATGCTTGAGACCATCCACTAGGGCATCCTCCTCAATGATGATATTGTCTTTAGAAATCAAGCCATAACCCACAGTATAACCCTTGTTGTCATCTCCAAAAGTAATACTTGGGCCAGCTCTCTCCTTGAACTCTATGAGCGGGGTAGAATCTCCAGTCATGTGTCTTGAACAACCACTATCCAAGTACCACAGATTCTTTCTATTTCCCTGCACACATCAAAACCAAATCAAGTTGATTTTGGTACCCAAGTGTTAGATTTATTTGAGATGTCATGTCTAATCTGATTTGTGTTTAGTTTTTAGAACTTAACAACATGACTTATCAGGACTTACTGGAAATCAGAACTTACTGAAGTCAGAACTTAATATCAGAACTTAAGGCGTCAGAAGATATATATCAGAACTTAAGTGCGGGAAGACTTCAGATAAGGAATGCGGCTGATTTACAGGAGAAGCTGGACTAAAACAAAAGAAGATATGCATAAAGAGTTAGAGGACTAAAAGACTTATAGAAGATATCTGATTGATATATTTTAGGAGACAGAATTATATTCCATATCAATTAGAAGATATCTTGTAACTGTGTACTATATAAACACAGCTTAGGGTTTACACTATATGTGTTATCATTATCGAGAAGATTATACAATCGTAACCTAACAGCTCTTAGTGATATTGTTCATCACTGAGAGAGAACAACAGTTCTATTGTAACAGAGTTTATTTGAATATACTTGATCTTTGTTACATACTTGTGTTGAAATCGATTTGATTGTATAAACACTATATTCAACCCCCTTCTATAGTGTTGTGTGACCTAACAAGTGGTATCAAAGCTTTTCAGTTAACACACATACAATAAAGATCCAAACAATCAATCATGTCTGAAGAAACACAAACCCCAACTAAGCCCACCAAAACTCAAGAAACTCAAAACACTCAAACCCACAGTCGATATGAGACTATTAGGGTTCCCATACTGAGAGCATCTGAGTATCCTATATGGAAAGTAAAGATGGCTATGTTTCTGGAAGCTACAGATACAGAATACCTTGACAGAATTAATGAAGGACCATATAAGCCTACCAAACTCTCTGTTACAGTTGCTGATCAACCAGCAAAGACTATACCAAAGGAGAGAAGTGAATACACACCTGAAGATATCTCATCTATTGCCAATAATGCAAGGGTAAGGCATTTGCTGCATAGTACAATTGATAATGTCAGGTCAAACAGAGTAATTGGATGCAAGACTACAAAGGAGATATGGGATACTTTGGAGACAAGATGCCAGGGAACTGATGCAATCAAAAAGAACAGGAGGACTATACTCACTCAAGAGTATGAGCACTTTGACTCAAAAGCTGATGAGACATTAACTGATTTATATAATAGGTTTGTCAAACTCTTGAATGATCTGTCACCGGTAGACAAGGAATATGATCTTGAAAATTTAAATCTAAAATTCCTTTTAGCTCTTCCTGAAAATTGGGATTTGAAGTCTACTACCATAACAGACAACTATGACCTTACTGAAACTACTCTTGATGAAATTTATGGTATGCTAAAGACTTATGAACTTGAGATGGATCAAAGGAGCAAGAGGCATGGAAGGAAGTCAAGGACAGTTGCTCTTAAAGTTGAGGAGGAATCTCCTAAAGTTGTTGCCTCAAAGAGGGGCAAAGGAAAGGCTCTTATCATGAAGTCTGATTCAGAGTCATCATATTCTGATGATGATGATTCAGAAACTGAAAGTTTACCTAAAATGGATGCTGATGAAGAGATGATGAAATTGTGTGCTCTTATGGTGAAGGGTATCACAAACATAACCTACAAGAAATTCAGAAAGGGAAATAATTTTTCCAGGAAAGGTGGAAGTTCTGATAAGAAAGGGTTCAGAAAGTCTGAAGGCAAAGGAGGAAAGTCTGACAGAGGAGACAACATCTAAAAGTCTTGCTCTTAAAAATAGAAATGACTATTTAGAAAAGGAGTTAGTTTTTCTTCATCAAACTAAGAAAGAAAGAGATGAGGCTTTGTATATTAGAGATGAAGTGCTAAAATTGAATGAAACTCTAAAAACTGATTTAGAAAAGGAAAGAGAGATCATCAGGACTTGGACTAACTCTGGCAGAACAACTCAGAATTTACTAAGTAGTGGAAACTGGAAAGAGGGCTTAGGTTATGGAGATGATAAAAGTGAGAAAGGAACTGTGCAAATTAAGCCAATTTGTGTTAAACAAACTGCTAAGCCAAAGGTAAATCCTGTTAAATTTGTAGCAAAAACTGTTTTGTCTGATTCTGAAAAGATGAAAGATTCTAAGACAGAAGTAAAAGAAAAGTCAACTTCTGACAAATTAAAACAGGATAAACCAACTGAAGTAAACATAGGCTTAATGACTAAGAAGTAGCTTAAGCATAAGCTGAAAGAGATTAGAAATGTGAACAAGGTAAAGGAAGCTAGGAAAAATAGGAATGGAAAGGAAGGTGTGAATAAAAGCAATAATTATATGCCTGTTCCTAATGCTCATAGAAAGAAATGTTATAACTATGGAAACTCTAACCATCTTGCTTATTTTTCCAGGAAAAATAAAGATATAAACTCTTTACCTCCTAGATCAGGAGTTAAGAGTCAGTCTGTTATGTTTAAACCATAAAATCCTTATTTTCATTGTGGTAGTTTCTGGCATTCCATTTATACTTGTAAGGATTATCATAGTTTGTACTATGATTATTATCAAATAAAACCTTCTTTAAAGAAAGTTAGTGTGAATCCTTCTAGTGTAAATTCTGATGCAAAGTCTGATATAAAGTTTGATAAACAACATGTTAGCATAAACTCTGAAATTAAATCTGTTGCAAATGCTAACAAACTTAAAAAGGCCAAAGGATCCAAGCAAGTCTGGGTCCTAAAAACTGACCAATAGTGGTCTTTGTGATTGCAGGGCAACAGGAAAAACATCCTAGTTCTGGACAGTGGATGTTCAGGACATATGATTGGAAATAAAGCCCTTCTATCAGACTTTATGGAGAAAGCTGGCCCAAGAGTTTCTTATGGAGATGGAAATATGGGAAAAACTCTGGGATATGGCAATATCAATCTTGGAAATGTCATCATTGAATCAGTAGCTCTTGTCTCAGGACTTAAACACATTCTGCAAAGTGTGAGTCAAATCTTTGACAGAGGTTATCATGTGGATTTCTTTGAAGAACACTGTGAAGTTGTAAGTAATTCTACAGGCAAAGTGGTTCTGAAAGGTTACTGTTAGTCCCTTAACAATATAGCAAGAATTACAGAAGGGGGGTTGAATGGAATTCTTGAACCTTTTTCTCGAAATAAATGTAATAACCCCAGAATTTTGAACTTTTTTGTAACCCTTATGAATAGTGTTTTTGCTGATTATGCTGAATAAGAAAACTTTTCATGCCACACTATGTAGGGGTTCTTTTATTGTTATTCTGAGATCTTATTAGTACTCTATATGATATATAAGTGTATGTAAAGATCGTCAGAATCCAAATTCGAACACTTTGATTTTTCCCGAAAATCCACCAGATACCGAAAGAATTGAGTATAAGGTAACAGGATAAAAAGGATTTAAATTCAAGGATTATAAGAGAGGATCATAAAAGGAATAAAATGTATTGAGAAAGGTTAAGGAAACCCAAGTAATAAGATCCCGGGTATGATCCCTCAAACGATAAACGAGAACGAAAGTTAAGCGAACCGTATAACAGATCAGCGGTCATTAGCCAAGTAATTAGGAGCTAATCAAAGAGGTTAGTCATGATGATGTCATCACACCAACAAGAAGAGGACAAGTGTGGAAAGATGACATAGGAGGATGACATAAGCATGACCAAAAGGGAAGGAATTGTTGGTTGATTTTAAGCCATTCATTTTTTACCATGGTAAAAGGTAATTAACAAAAAAAAGGGAAAGCAACCAAACAAGAAGCATTTCTTCTCCCCCTCATTCTTGCTCTCGGCTTTTCCATGAAAAGCAAAGGAGAATTTTCAAAACTCAAGCTACACACCTTCAAAAATCAAGAGGTTTGTTTCTTTAGCTTCCATAATTCATAACTTAGATGAGCCATTAGTTTAAGCTCAAGATTCCATGTTTAACATAGCTAATCAATTCATCAAAGCTCTGGGTGAATAGTGTTTTCAAGAAACTAACTTTGTGTTTTCTTATGTTTTCTTCAAGATCCAAGCTTAGTAGAGATAGTTAGTGGTTATTTAAGGCTTCCTAAGTGATTTTCCACTCACCAAGGAAGGTATAACCCCTCCAAACCCTAACTTTACTTTGAGTATTAGGTTTGGTTTTGTTAGTTATAGTTCATGAGAGCATGATTCTTGTATGTTTAGAGTTTGGTTAGAATTATAATGATTTTGGGTTATAAATCTTGGTTGTTGGTTGATGAACCTTAAGTATAGTTAGTAGCTATTGTTTGAGATTGAATAAGATGGATAAAACATGAAGTAAGGGACTGATTTAATAGGATTTGGATGAAGTTTGGTTGTATGGTTGATTTGTGGTTGAATGATGGTGGAATGGTGTTGATTGGTGGTGGTTTAATATTGAATTGATTGGGTAAAAATTTGGGAATTGCTAAGTTATAGCCCTCGTAATGCCCAATTTTCCTTAGACTGTTTTTGTTCTTAACTTAAGGACCCGTGTACTCACTGTTAGATTCTGACCATTGCCATGTTTAGATAGTTCATGTTACGAGCTTCGTTTTGATATGTGGTTCGCTTGAATCCGATGTACGGTTTAGGAGAAACGACCGTTTTAAGTAACGGCGTTTCGCGATCGAACCATTACCCCTCGCTTTACTTTGAAACCTTGGTTAAGGCCCTTAAATGACTAATTGGAGTATGAAACAATTATGTAAAGTGTACTAGGCAGTTGGTAGGGTATTCACGAAAGCGTCTCCTTAAAATTCGTAACGGTAAAATTATTAAAAATGGTGGAGCCGAGGGTACTCGAATGACTTATGTGATTTGTTAAGCGTAGAAATGACAATAAGCAAACGTTAGGGTTCAATTGGTTAAAAAACTAGTTTCTTAAATGACCGTGGTCTAATTCCAGATTATGTTATTGTTCATAGGTTACCGGACCCATTCCAAGCTTAAGTCTATTCCGGGAACACTCAGGCAAGTTTTCTACCCGTTATACTGTTGTTGTGATGTATATATGTATATGCATTATCTTGTGATAGATGCATGTTGGTTAATTAGCAAATTTTGCGATATATTGAAGCATGCTGATATGGTATATATATGCATGTCTGTTTCGTAATCTTGATATCTAATTGTTGATTCCATTGCTTATAAGTTGCATAATACCTATACTAGAGATAAGCAGTAGTTGCGTATACCCTTAGTATAGGGGACCCAAAGGTGAACATTTTCTAAACCGGGAGTCGATGTTCCCGAGTATATTATATATATATATATATATATATGTATTTATATATATATAGATATAGGGGACTTATGACTTGGTTTATTTTATTTAATGAATATTACTTTGAATATTTATTCGAGGACTTATGACTCAGTTTATTTTATTTAATGAATATTATTTTGAATATTCATTCGAGGACTTATGACTCCGATTATTTAATAAATAATATTCTTTATTTTATTAAAGAATAATGTTTTGATAATCAAACTTATTTTCGATTATTCAAATAAAGATAGTACTTTCGTATAAGTATATCTTTGGTAATTTAATATTCATTTCAAGTATGAGTTTTAAAAACTTGTACTTCAAATTATTAAAATAGAGATTATCCTTTTGGGAATATTATTTAAATAATAATATTCAGATATTTTCTAATATATTGGGACTGATTTATTTTATTAAATCAGCATCACTCCAAATATTCTTAAAAGTATTTACGAGTCTTCAAAATGATTTTAAAAGTTATAGCGGATTCCAAAAACTCATTTTTATATTTAAGATCTTCCTTTCAAATGGGATTTAAATACTCGCTCAAAACCTGAGCGATCCGGCTCTGTGGTGTATTTATATTCGCAACAAGGTTGTTGTTTTCATAAATGAATTGATTACTTACCCAACGTTCGGGAAGTAAGTCCATCTATTGAGTCGGCATAAACAACATGGGCTCAGCGGGCGTCCATGAAAGTGTAAGTGGCTCAGTGGGAGTCCATCAAATGCGTAAGTGGCTGAGTGGCAGTCCAACATAAGGTCCTATTGCGGCCAGGGTGATGACCAGTGGGGAATTCGTCCATCTACTAGTAGAAAAGGTTACTTATTGGTATCTTTGCCTGATCAGCAAGATATCAGGGTTATGCCAAGGTTTTCTCCTTTCCAAATTCATTGGATATTGCAACTCTGTTTATAATTTTCATAACAAAGATTTTCATGGAGTGTATGAAATGTATATATATATAGGTGTATATATATATCGGGACTTAATGAAGTAGCTCGTAACTTCATTAATTATAATGATATTTCAAGGATTGAATCTATTCAAATCTTATCTTGTAGTCTCATCTATGTGATAAACTTTTGAAACTAATTATAACTTGAACGGTGGTAGTTCAAGTAGTATTCAGAAAAGATATAAGTATATTAGAGTATCTTGTAACTTCATCTTTTAAACTTATATCTAGTAAATGATTATCTTGTGCATGTCAAAGATTTTCAGAAAAATGTTGAGACAAGGTTAGATATATGAGATCACCTTGCAATGATATTTTTATACAGTTATAAACTGGAACTCTGTGTATATTATACATGTCAGAGGATTTCAAAGATTGTGAAAAGTATATATGTATATATATATATATACTGAATATTTTGCGACTTGGTCGCGTTAAGATATCAACTTGGTTCATTTCTTCTTGACCAAGACTTTCATGAGTCCTATGAGAATGCTCATATATTGTTAATTATTATACATATTATTTCGGTGGGCTTGTTGCTCACCCTTGCTTTCTTCTTTTATCACACAACAACAGATAGAAAAGATGAACATGACCAAGCTTCCAATTCGCAAGCGGTTAGGAAACATTCCGCAGTTTTCTGGAAGCGTTGATGCCGCTGTAGCTGAGGTAGAAATTACCAATATGCTAGGCTTTTAACTTCTGATGTACCAGTCTTATGTATCTATATGAATTATAATAATGGCAAAGAAATGTAAATGTATTCAGATCCCTTTTAAGGTGTAATAGTTTATAATTGTGGAATAAAATGACTTGTGTTATTTTTGGTATTCATCTCTGAGACTATAACTTGTGGTGTGTGTGTGTGTATATTGTGGGGTCACAGTACTCAGTAGTTGGTTGACTGTTAAGATTAAGTATTGATAAGGGAAATAGAACTCGTGACAACCCGAATCCCCGACCCCGGATTTGGGGGTGTTACAGAAATGGTATCAGAGCTAAGCATTATAAACCTCAGAGATGATATGACGTTAAGATAATAAGTTCACTAAGATAATAAGAACTCTTGCCAAGTTCATAGTCGGGCTACCTAACGTAGTACTGACAGTTAAAACCCTTATGGGAACCCTTATAAATATCGTGATAGTAACATAGTTCGTTCTCGTATAGGGCAGCGGGGCACCGAACCCTGAGGTTCAGGAGCATCCGCATGAGGATGTTTTATTACATATTGGAGATCAAATTGTGAATCCAATAGAGTACCCTAACGAGGGACCGGATCAGATTCATACTGAGAATGTTGCGGTTGAGGATGTTATCCCAGAAGGGATTGTTGCTGAGGAGGATCTCGTGGAGGATCCTGACGAGAATGAAAAGAGGACCGCTGAGGAATTGATGACCGTAGTCAGGGCGACTACCAGAGCTAGAATGGTCGTGAGGGTGGCACTAGAGGATGAAGAGTTACCAAGGGCACA
The DNA here is from genome assembly GCF_009905375.1 of Apium graveolens. Lineage (NCBI taxonomy): Eukaryota > Viridiplantae > Streptophyta > Magnoliopsida > Apiales > Apiaceae > Apium > Apium graveolens. The sequence continues at coordinate 53,137,256 of NC_133648.1, read as the reverse complement.
AAGGATAATGAGGGCAGAAGGAGTGGGGCCTTCCACGGCACCAATTATACCAGTGTCAGACCCTCTTCCAGAGGTTCCTGTAGACATCCATTAGGTTCCACCAATTCCTGTTCCCTCCCCTGTACAAAGCCCAGCACCTACTGAGGAAATGCTACCTTTATCTCCTGCACCATTGTCACCTGATACCGTGCTTGGTTATCCATTTGGATCTCCTGGGTCTGCACCACCTGCACCCCATGGACTGCTAGATGCTACCACTCAGGCTTCTCTTATCGCCGATTATTATATGACTTTGGGTGGCCTGTCTGAGGCCCGTAATGTTAGGAGTGATCTGCTGGATCGACTTACTGCACCAAGGATTAAGGGCAGGGTACTTCCGGCAGGATTAGCTTATAGCATGGAAAGGATTGAGGCTACCACCCAAATTACAGCTAGAGGCGATCTGGAGGGTCAGGTTAATCCAGCTCTACTTGCGACTATCTTAGACCTCATCACCTCTGTGATGGAGCAGGTTAGGGATGTCGTGCGTGCCCGTATTTCTTGATCCATGGTAGTGTGCAGAGCCAGAGCGATCAGACAAGGGTTTCATGTAGCACCACTTTTGGAGGATTAGCCTAAGTTATGAATGATTAGTTTTAATGACTAGATGATTATCTATGGTAGTACTTTTGGGATAGAAGCGATCAGATCAAATGATGTAATTCTCTTTAATATGTTCAGTTGTTGTACCCTCGAACAAATGGTTATGTATATATTCCTTAATTTCAGTTCAGATCAGTTTGTTTGTGATAAGTTCATATTGTTAATTGCACTATTAACACTTAAGAGAGTGTCATGAAGTTTATAGAACTTGAGAATTCATAATTTGCAATCATGCAAGGACTGAACAAGGGAAATACTTAAGCAAAGTAAGTAAGACAAATATCCAGAGATTCTCAAAATTTTTCCAAGCATTATGCCCCCACGAGGAATAAGATTAGGGGCAAATCTTGAATGTGATAATCACGGAGGTCGTAATTAAAATATAAGGAACCCAGAACATAATGAAGTGGAAAACAAGGATTTTAACGTATAAGATAACTCCAAGTATGGGAGAAGGATGAAACATTTCATACTAAGGAAACAGAAAGTCGAGTAAGGAAAGGAGACTCGAGACGGTACTCCTATACGGTAATTCATGGACCTGTTTAAAAAGAACTTAGACTATTATCCCCAACCACCACCCTGAGGAGACAGTGCGGTGGGAAATTCTTTCAGGACCTTTAAGTCGCCAAGCTCTCAGAATTTCAAGGAACAAGCGAACCCAGTAGAGGCGAGAGCCTGGCTAAAGGAAATATGGGAATCATTTGAGATTCTAAATAATTGATGAAGCACAAAAGACTGTTTTGTCACTTACCTTCCTAAGAGAGAGGCCACCCGCTGGTGGAAGGCTAAGGAAGATAGAGAGATAGTGTAAAAGCTTTAGAGCCAGAACAAAGGCGGACGAGTATGATGAATTATGAATCTAAGTTGTAAAAGTTGTAAAGATTCGTTCTGAGGACAAGAATCCCATAACGACGTGATGTTTGAAGTAAATAATTAGTGGGTTCATGAAATGATTGTAATAGAAAGGAAAATTAAAAGAAACTGAAGTGGAAAGGAATATAAAGACAATAGAGTTGAGGAATGATAAGGGAGTTCGGTATGAGGAAACCCTAAAGAATCATAGTAATAGAAATAGAAAAGTATGTGATCGTCAGGATGAGGATGATTCACTATGAGTTAAAGTTGATGGTTGAAGGCATAAGAGATGTACATATTGTACCCCCTTTAAGTTGGGAGAATTCGAGGAAACCTTGAGATAGTTCGAAGGATAAACAATGAGACGCGGATAGACTGAGGAGACAAGAAAGTAAGAAATTAGGAAATTGGATGAAGGAAGTGACCTTCAAGAATGTGAAGTGTAAGACCGGTGGCTTGATACCCAGAGAGGGAGACGCCAGGTATGAAAGATATCCCAATATTGAGATGACTGTTGAGATAAATAACCAAGGTAAATGAATAGTTAGAACGAAGAAGTTCATGTTGAACATGCCCAATATCTTCCAGAACATCCCTGCTATCATTACCAAATCATGCAAGAAAAGTAGATAACCATTATTATCTTTTGGAGGCCATATGGATTGACCTCAGTTTGGAAAAAGGATGTTACCATGACACTAAGTATAGACTATCGAGGTGGGAATGATTGAATAAGATACCCTTGTCAGGGATAGATGAATTGTTTTATCAATGGAAGAGTGGAAGTACCTTTTAAAGGTGGAATTAAGGATAGAACTTCGATAACTTGAGATGAACCATGGGGGAATGCATAAAGGTTGGCATTTCACCCTTAATAGGGACATTATAAGTTTGGGCGGTACGGAATGAAGGACTAAGGTAACAACAACCTTCAAAGATCAGGGGAGAAAGTTTTCAGAAGTACATAGATAATGGTTCTAGTATTAGTAAATGGTATTTTGATATGCCCTGTATCTAGGGAATACAGGAGGAACGATTTAAGGATAACCTTAGAGGTTTTATAAGGAGGAAGGTAATATTCGAAGTTCTGAAGAATAGAAATTTTGATAAAGGAAATATGACATAATTATAATAATGCCAGGTGGGCACGTATGAACCATAAGAAAATATAGATCGACCCAATGAGGGTCGAGATTGGTGACAACGAGAAGTACCGAAGATAAGAGACGTCCAAAGTATGATCGAGAGTCAGTCGTGACAATGTTCACATTCAAAGACCGAGGAAATAAATTATGGGAAAATAATGATATATTTTTTTTCTCACAAAAGCTTAAGGAAGAGCATTTTCACACAAGAAATGATTGAAATGAGGTAGAAAAATTTAGTTAGAGGTGGTTAAAATGACATTGATTGTAAGGAAAATTTTACTATCAGGAAAGGCCAAAGAGGTGGCCGACACTCTAAGTGAAAGAGAGCAATTATAGGCGCTCGTGCCAGAGGAATACAGTGATGATGGTTAAAGCCGCGAAGGTTGTATTATGGTGTGAAAGATTGATATTCCTTCTGATGATTGTGTGATACTCAACCGTAATAGTAAGTTTGGTAAAGATTTAATTATGTAATCGCCTTGAGCGGGCTATCTATCTTAGAAGGTCCTATCTTGAGATAAGCCAGGACCATGTTATGAAAGGACTAAATGAACCCTGGAGTTTCCAGTCTCTTATTGAGGACATATGATTACTAACAGTAATAACCTTCTATTGTTGCTTTCATTGATATTCTTCTGCAATTTTATCTACTTCATGTCATATATACATCAAGTTCAGGAGATGTCCTTCATGGATCACAAACGGTGATATGTTACCTACTTAGGAGGTTTTGATACGGTAAGTATGGACTCCGTATGATTAGCTATTAAGATTTCGAGGAAAACGAATGACTACAGTAGGTCAGTGGTGGACCATAGTAATGCTACAATGAGTCTATTAATAATGAGACGATGACAACTGTGAGAGTTGTATTGTAATGAATGTTGAGATTGAGTACCACTAATCGGGTCGTGGTGATGTATAAGTTATCATTGATAGACTAATTAAGTCGATTATCTACCTATTGAATAATTATTCCCTCTTATCAATAGAGATTCATATTACCATACGAGGAAGGTTGTGGTGCAAGCATATAATTCTAGTAACGATGATGTCTAGAATGAGATCCCAGATTCGATTTTCGATATCGAGGGAGTTTCAAAGGTGATTGTGTATAAGCTCGAGCAAGAGCATGGGTCCATAGAATGATGGACGGAATAGCAAAAATATTTAGGCATGTGAAATGCGATGCTATAATACTTGATGTTGATATATATACGTATATGTTTTGTTCTCCTATGACAAACCTCTATAGTTCAGAGGTAGATTCCAAGCCAGATATTTTGTGGCAGTATATTTTTTTCATATATACAATTCTCTTCAATTCGTTCTTTTCTCTTCTTTTCATTTCATGTAAGCTGAGAAGAACAACCCTTCCAGAAGAGGAGGTATTGCCGAATGACTATCTATCTGTGTGATAGAAGCCTAGTAGGATACCACATGTTATTTAATTGCTTGTCAAGTACTAAAGGCTGGCCACCTTCTGTACTAACTATGCGATATAACAAGTGTTCTTGATCATAGTGATCTCTCAATAAATTCTTTTACTTCTATATGATTGATCAAACTTTGGAAAATAGAAACAACTGAAAAAGGAGTAGTAAAGTTATGGTGGTATTCGGAATGGAAACAAATTCATGATACTAAGGTTGACGCGTGTATTAAAAGGTTATAGAATGCTAACGAGCAAAGGTGTAACCAGTATAATATTAGGAACGGAAGATAGTAGCGATTACGAACTGGAAAAGAGTGGGTATTGAGAAGCAAAAGCTATAATTCTAGAAGCTATGATGAGGGTCTGTGCAATAGACTTGAAAGAAATTGGAATGATCACTTAACACGGATTGAGTTTTCTTACGACAATAGATCACATGTCATTATCGAGATTTCGCCTTATGAGATCCTTGAGGGAAGACAATGTTGATCTCCCTTATGATATGATGATTTTGTAGAGCGCAAGATGCTTAGACCAACAGTGGTCCAAAGGACCAAGGATATAATAGATTTAATTAGAGGACGGCTGGTAGTAGCCCAAGATGGGAACACGAAGTATATTGATTTGACACGAAAGGACAAGGAATAGGAAGTAAGGGACCTAGTGCCGTTATAGGTATTCCCTTGGAAAGGATGGATGAGGTTCGGAAAGAAAGGAAAGCTAAGCCCACGAATTGTTGGACCCTTTGAGGTATTAAGACATATTGGGAAGTTAGCATATGAGCTAGCCCTACCCCCGAACATGTAGCAAGTTTATAACATGTTCCACGTATCAATGTTAAGAAAGTGTAATCCGGATGCCAGACATATAAGGGCATATGAGCGCATAGGCATGCAACCAGACGTAACCTATATGGAGCAACCAGGAAGGGTTATAGATCAAAAATGGACAAGTGCTTAGGAGAAGGGTTATCAAACTAGTCAGAGTTTGATGGTAGAACCACAATGTGGGAAAATTACGTGAGAGTTAGAAAGTGCAATGCTAAGAGAGTATCCCTATTTGTTTTCTATTTTGATTCCGGGACGGAATCCTTTTAAGGAGGGGAGACTGTAATAACCCCAGAATTTTGAACTTTTTTGTAACCTTTATGAATAGTGTTTTTGCTGATTATGCTGAATAAAAAAACTTTTCATGCCACACTATGTAGGGGTTCTTTTATTGTTATTTTGAGATCTTATTAGTACTCTATATGATATATAAGTGTATGTAAAGATCGTCAAAATCCAAATTCGAACACTTTGATTTTTCCAGAAAATCCACCAGATACCGAAAGAATTGAGTATAAGGTAACAGGATAAAAAGGATTTAAATTCAAGGATTATAAGAGAGGATCATAAAAGGAATAAAATTTATTGAGAAAGGTTAAGGAAACCTAAGTAATAAGATCCCGGGTATGATCCCTTAAACGATAAACGAGAACGAAAGTTAAGCGAACCGTATAACAGATCAGCGGTCATTAGCCAAGTAATTAGGAGCTAATCAAAGAGGTTAGTGATGATGATGTCATCACACCAACAAGAAGAGGACAAGTGTGGGAAGATGACATAGGAGGATGACATAAGCATGACCAAAAGGGAAGGAATTGTTGGTTGATTTTAAGCCATTCATTTTTTACCATGGTAAAAGGTAATTAAAAAAACAAAAAGGGAAAGCAACCAAACAAGAAGCATTTCTTCTCCCCCCTCATTCTTGCTCTCGGCTTTTCCATGAAAAGCAAAGGAGAATTTTCAAAACTCAAGCTACACACCTTCAAAAATCAAGAGGTTTGTTTCTTTAGCTTCCATAATTCATAACTTAGATGAGCCATAAGTTTAAGCTCAAGATTCCATGTTTAACATAGCTAATCAATTCATCAAAGTTCTTGGTGAATAGTGTTTTCAAGAAACTAATTTTGTGTTTTCTTATGTTTTCTTCAAGATCCAAGCTTAGTAGAGATAGTTAGTGGTTATTTAAGGCTTCCTAAGTGATTCTTCACTCTCCAAGGAAGGTATAACCCCTCCAAACCCTAACTTTACTTTGAGTATTAGGTTTGGTTTTGTTTGTTACAGTTCATGAGAGCATGATTCTTGTATGTTTAGAGTTTGGTTGGAATTATAATGATTTTGGGTTATAAATCTTGGTTGTTGGTTGATGAACCTTAAGTATAGTTAGTAGCTCTTGTTTGAGATTGAATAAGATGGATAAAACATGAAGTAAGGGACTGATTTAATAGGATTTGGATGAAATTTGGTTGTATGGTTGATTTGTGGTTGAATGATGGTGGAATGGTGTTGATTGGTGGTGGTTTAATATTGAATTGATTGGGTAAAAATTTGGGAATTGCTAAGTTATAGCCCTCGTAATGCCAAATTTTCCTTAGACTGTTTTTGTTCTTAACTTAAGGACCCGTGCACTCACTGTTAGATTCTGACCATTTCCATGTTTAGATAGTTCATGTTACGAGCTTCGTTTTGATATGTGGTTCGCTTGAATCCAATGTACGGTTTAGGAGAAACGACCGTTTTAAGTAACGGCATTTCGCGATCGAACCATTACCCCTCGCTTTACTTTGAAACCTTGGTTAAGGCCCTTAAATGACTAATTGGAGTATGTAACAATTATGTAAAGTGGACTAGTCAGTTGGTAGGGTATTCACGAAAGCGTCGCCTTAAATTCGTAACGGTTAATTTATTAAAAATGGTGGAGCCGAGGGTACTCGAATGACTTATGTGATTTGTTAAGCGTAGAAATGACCATAAGCAAACGTTAGGGTTCACTTGGTTAAAAAACTAGTTTCTTAAACGAACGTGGTCTAATTCCAGATTATGTTATTGTTCATAGGTTACCGGACCCATTCCAAGCTTAAGTCTATTCCGGGAACACTCAGGCAAGTTTTCTACCCGTTATACTGTTGTTGTGATGTATATATGTATATGCATTATCTTGTGATAGATGCATGTTGGTTAATTAGCAAATTTTGCAATATATCGAAGCATGCTGATATGGTATATATATGCTTGTCTATTTCGTAATCTTGATATCTAATTGTTGATTCCATTGCTTATAAGTTGCATAATACCTATGCTAGAGATAAGCAGTAGTTGCGTATACCCTTAGTATAGGGGACCCAAAGGTGAACATTTTCTAAACCGGGAGTCGATGTTCCCGAGTATATTATATATATATATATATATATGTATTTATATATATATAGATATAGTTTTCAAAACTATTAATCGAATAAGGTTTATTCGATAACTTTATTTTTATTAATGAATATTACTTTGAATATTCATTCGAGGACTTATGACTCAGTTTATTTTATTTAATGAATATTACTTTGAATATTCATTCGAGGACTTATGACTCAGTTTATTTTATTTAATGAATATTATTTTGAATATTCATTCAAGGACTTATGACTCCGATTATTTACTAAGTACTATTCTTTATTTTATTAAAGAATAATGTTTCGATAATCAAACTTATTTTTGATTATTTAAATAAAGATAGTACTTTCGTATAAGTATATCTTTGGTAATTTAATATTCATTTCAAGTATGAGTTTTAAAAACTTCTACTTCAAATTATTAAATTAGAGATTATCCTTATGGGAATATTATTTAAATAATAATATTCAGATATTTTCTAATATATTGGGACTGATTTATTTTATTAAATCAACATCACTCCAAACATTCTTAAAAGTGTTTACGAGTCTTCAAAATGATTTTAAAAGTTAGAGCGGATTCCAAAAACTCATTTTTATATTTAAGATCTTCCTTTCAAAGGGGATTTAAATACTCGCTCAAAACCTGAGGGATCCGGCTCTGTGGTGTATTTATATTCAAAACAAGGTTGTTGTTTTGATAAATGAATTGATTACTTACCCAACGTTCGGGAGTCCATAAAAGTGTAAGTGGCTCAGTGGGAGTCCATCAAATGCGTAAGTGGCTGAGTGGCAGTCCAGCATAAGGTTCTATTGCGGCTAGGGTGATGACCAGTGGGGAATTCGTCCATCTACTAGTAGAAAAGGTTACTTATTGGTATCTTTGCCTGATCAGCAAAATATCAGGTTTATGCCAAGGTTTTCTCCTTTCCAAATTCATTGGATATTGCAACTCTGTTTATAATTTTCATAACAGAGGTTTGCAAGGAGTGTATGAAATGTATATATATATAGGTGTATATATATATATATCGGGACTTAATGAAGTAGCTCGTAACTTCATTAATTATAATGATATTTCAAGGATTGAATCTATTCAAATCTTATCTTGTAGTCTCATCTATGTGATGAACTTTTGAAACTAATTATAACTTGAACGGTGGTAGTTCAAGTAGTATTCAGAAAATATATAAATATATTGGAGTATCTTGTAACTTCATCTTTTAAACTTATATCTAGTAAATGATTATCTTGTGCATGTCAAAGATTTTCAGAAAAACGTTGAGACAGGGTTAGATATATGAGATCACCTTGCAACGATATTTTTATACAGTTATAAACTGGAACTCTGTGTATATTATACATGTCAGAGGATTTCAAAGATTGTGAAAAGTATATATGTATATATATATACTGAATATTTTGTGACTTGGTCGCGTTAAGATATCAGCTTGGTTCATTTCTTCTTGACCAAGACTTTCATGAGTACTATGAGAATGCTCATATATTGTTAATTATTATACATATTATTTCGGTGGGCTTGTTGCTCACCCTTGCTTTCTTCTTTCATCACACAACAACAGATAGAAAAGATGAACAGGACCAAGCTTCCAATTCGTAAGCGGTTAGGAAACATTCCGCAGTTTTGTGGAAGCATTGATGCCGTTGTAGCTGAGGTAGAAATTACCAATATGCTAGGCTTTCAACTTCGATGTACCAGACTTATGTATCTATATGAATTGTAATAATGGCAAAGAAATGTAAATTTATTCAGAAACCCTTTTAAGGTGTAACGGTTTATAATTGTGGAATAAAATGACTTGTGTTATTTTTGGTATTCATCTCTGAGACTATAACTTGTGGTGTGTGTGTGTGTGTGTGTATTGTGGGGTCACAGTATTCAGTAGTTGGTTGACTGTTAAGATTAAGTATTGATAAGGGAAATGGAACTCGTGACAACCCGAATCCCCGACCCCGGATTTGGGGGTGTTATAATAAAAATGTTCAACTCGAATATAGATATAAATTTTTTGATTAGCACAATACGGAATAGAAACTTAATTGAATCAAAACATAAGTAATTAAAAATAGGAGTCTTTAAAAACTTTCTGGTGGATTTAAACAATTCCACCAGAGATATATATTATATATCGAGAGGATTTTGTGTGCAAGAATGCTCACAGCTGCTTACAAATTGAACTACTGAGAATACATGTAAATGCTAATGATACTGCTTACAAAGATTTCTCTGTTTTTGTTTCTCAACACTTAACTTTTTATTTGCTACATTCTTGGTTTATATATTACCAAGATTACAAAGTTAAAAGGACTGAATAAATATAAAAACTATCAGTCTTAAGATTTGCTGCTTTTCGTCCTTTATTACCCAGTTAATGGGCTTCCACAGTAGATTTGTATACATCTCGACGGCTGTGCTCAGCTTTCACTGTTCAACTGCTGTTTGAATTCTTTATATGATCATCCGTTGGATTTTATGAACATCCGTTGGATATATGATCATCCGTCGACTTTCTGAACATCCGTTGATGGCTTCATTGATCATCCATCGACTGCTATGTTAAACATCCGTTGATAGACATTTGATCATCCGTCGATGGCTTTGTTAATCATCCGTCGGTAGCTATTTTGGCATTTGACTTCATTTCACTTATGCAGAATTACAAGACATCATTTATATACAATTAATCAACCTATTCTGCATATCTAGTTAAAGTCAACATGACTTATAGGCTACTACAGAATCTATACAAAGATGTATACATAACTGTGCTACAGACTTATTATTACATAAGCTACTCACTCGATGGATAATAAGTCATCATCCGTCGGGACTATAATGAGTTATCCGTCGGGACTATAATTCTTATCCGTCGAGTGCTACATTATTTCACTAAGTAAAATCCACTTAGATGTTTTGTTTATGAGATCATCAAGTACACAACATATGCACAACAATCTCCCCCAATTTATGTCTACTGGAATTGTAGCCATAAATTAAGAGATACTTGATGATAACAAAACATCCTAAATATACAGCTTTAAAGATAAGTAGATAATACTGAAAGTGCTTCAATTAATCAAAATGTACAAAGTTTTGGCTCACAGTTATTTCAAGATGCTCCTCTAGCCTGAGCAGATTTTTCTAGTTCCATGAAGGTCTGGATCTTCTTCCAAGCTTTCTGTTGTTTTCATCAATCTGATTTTGGAGCTGCCTGTGGAATTCCAATTCATCAGATTCTGAGAGATCTAGCTTTTCTTGCATTTCCAAGAGAGTCTCATTGCTAGAGATACTCAATTGGTCTTCTAACCTGAAGAATCTTCTCACACCTTTGTCATCCATGAACTCCATCAGCCAGTAGGGCCTTAGATGCACTCTTCTCCCTGTGTATGGGATGATTAGAGTCTTTGGGAGTGCATCTTTAGCTATAATACTCCTTAGTTCTTCAATCTTCTTCAATAATAGTCTTCTTGCAGTTACATTGAACCCAAAGTTCTTCTTGAAGGATGAATAAACTTTAATCAGTACAGTTTGGCTCTCTTGAAGAATCCTGTGAAGTGGCCACTGAATCTCCCTTCCTCCTTTGTACTTGAACACTAACCTTTCAGGTAGGTTCCTGTATGCATCAATTCCCCTCACTTCATCCAGTTCATCCAAATAAAGATTTAGATCTGAAAATTCTTTGATGTCACACAAGTACAAGTAGTCTCCCCTGTTGACTTTGGGTTGAGCTTTAACTACTGATTTGGATTTGAGATGTAACACCCCCAAATCCGGGGTCGGGGATTCGGGTTGTCACGAGTTCCATTTCCCTTATCAATACTTAATCTTAATAGTCAACCAACTACTGAGTACTGTGACCCCACAATATACACACACACCACAAGTTATAGTCTCAGAGATGAATACAAAAAATAGCACAAGTCATTTCATTCCACAATTATAAGTCATTACACCTCAAAAGGGTTTCTGAATAAATTTACATATTCTTTGCCATTATTACAATTCATAATATACATAAGTCTGGTGCATCAAAAGTTGAAAGCCTAGCCTATTGGTAGCTCCTACCTCAGCCACAACGGCATCAACGCCTACAGGAAACTGCGGAACGTTTCCTATCCGCTCACGAATTGGGAGCTTGGTCCTGCTCATCTTGTCTATCTGTTGTTGTGTGATGAAAGAAGAAAGCAAGGGTGAGCAACAAGCCCACAGAAATAATATATATAATAATTTACAATATATGAGCATTCTCATAGTACTCATGAAAGTCTTGGTCAAGAAGAAATGAACCAAGTTTGAAATCTTAATGCGACAAAGTCGCAAAATATTTAGTATATATATACATATATACTTCCCAAATCTTGGAAGTCCTCTTCCATGCATAATACACACAGAGTTTTAGTGTATAACTATATAAAATATCGTTACAAGGTGATCTCATATATCTAACATTGTCTCAACGTTTTTCTGAAAATCTTTATCATGCATAAGATAATCATTTACTAGATATAAGTTGAAAAGATGAAGTTACAAGATACTCCAATATACTTATATCTTTCCCGAATACTACTTGAACTACCACCGTTCAAGGTATAACCAGTTCAAAAGTTCATCACATAGATAAGACTACAAGATAAGATTTGAATAGATTCAATCTTTGAAATATCATTCAAAAGAAATGAAGTTACGAGATACTTCATTAAGTCCCGATATATATATATATATACACCTATATATATATATCTCATACTTTCCTCGGAAACCTCTGTTATGAAAAATATAAACAGAGTTATAACATCCAATGAATTTGGAAAGAAGAAAACCTTGGCATAAACCTGATATCTTGCTGATCAGGCAAAGATACCAATAAGTAACCTTTTCTACTAGTAGATGGACGAATTCCCCAGTGGTCATCACCCTGGCTGCATTAGGACCTATGCTGGACTGCCACTTAGCCACTTACGCATTGATGGACTCCCACTGAGCCACTTACACTTTCATGGACGCCCACTGAGCCCATGTTGCTTATGCCGACTCAAATAGATGGACTTACTTCCCGAACGTTGGGTAAGTAATCAATTCATTTATCAAAACAACAACCTCGTTGCGAATATAAAATACACCACAGAGCCGGATCCCTTAGATTTTTGAGCGAGTATTCAAGTCCCCTTCAAAAAGGAAGATCTTAAATTTGAAAACGAGTTTTGGGATCCGCTCTAACCTTTAAAAATTATTTTGAAGACTCGAAAACATTTTTAAGAATGTTTGGAGTAATGCTGATTTAATGAAATAAATCAGTCCCGATATATTAGAAAATATTTGAATATTATTATTTAAATAATATTCCCATAAAGGATAATCTTTATAAAAATAATTAAACTCATACTTGAAATGAATAATAAATAACCAAAGATATACTTATACGAAAGTGCGATCTTTATTTGAATAATCAAAAATAAGTTTGATTATCGAAACATTATTCTTTAATAAAATAAAGAATATTATTTAATAAAATGAGCGGAGTCATAAGTCCTCGAATGAATATTCAAAATAATATTCATTAAATAAAATAAGCGGAGTCATAAGTCCTCGAATGAATATTCAAAATAATATTCATTAGATAAAATAAGCGGAGTCATAAGTCCTCGAATGAATATTCAAAATAATATTCATTAAATAAAATAAAATTATCGAATAAACCTTATTCGATTAATAGTTTTGAAAACTATATCTGTATATATATATATATATATATATATATAATACTCGGGAACATCGACTCCCGGTTTAGAAATATGTTCATCTTTGGGTCCCCTATACTAAGGGTATACGCAACTACTGCTTATCTCTAGCATAGGTATTATGCAACTTATAAGCAATTGAATCAACAATTAGATATCAAGATTACGAAACAGACATGCATATATACCATATCAGCATGCTCCAATATATCGCAAGATTTGCTAATAACAATCATGCACTTATCACAAGATAATGCAGATACATATATAAATCACAACAACAGTATAACGGGTAGAAAACTTGCCTGAGTGCTCCGGGGTAGACTTAAGCTTAGAGTAGGTCCAGTAACCTATGAACAACAACATAAGCCAGAATTAAACCACGGTCGCTTAAGAAACTAGACTTTATCCACTTAGACCCTAACGTTCGCTTATACGCTTAACGATTTGCGTTAATCGTTCGCACACCCTCGGCTCCACCAAATTTAATAAATTAATCGTTATGAATTTTAAGGAGAATCTTTCGCGAGTACTCTACCAACTTCTTAATCTACCTTACATAATTGTTTTGTAATCCAATTAGTCTTTTAGGGGACTTAAACAAGGTCTCAAAGTAAAGCGAGGTGTAAAGATTCGTTCGCGAAACGCCGTTACTTAAAACGGTCATTTCTCCTAAACCGTACATCGGAACCAAGCGATCCACATATCAAAACGAAGCTTACGACACGCTCTAGCTAAAAATGGCAATATTACAGATTGTTTGTTAAGTTTTCTTTCCTGAACACTAAGAACAAGCAGTTGAATAAAAATGGGCATTACGACGGCTATGTTTACGCGATTACCAATGTTTAAACTACTCCAATTAACCACCAACCAACTCATAACCATCAATACAACAAAACTTCACCTAAACCATACCACATCAGTCCATAACCTCCAAGATTTTCAACTCAAACAACCATAATAAGGACCTATGAATAATAATCAAGCTTCAATTACCAAAACACTTCCAAATCAAACCAAACTACTAATAATCACAATCCATGCTTCTCATTTCACAAAACCAACCATTAAACTTAATAAAAAATATTAAAGGCTAGGTTTTGAAGTTTATACCTTCCTTGGGAGGTTTTAAGTTGCTAGGAAGCCTTAGAGAGCCTCCTACAAGCTGATCTTTCCAAAGAAATCAAGAACACAAAGTTAGGCTTTGAAGTTTCTAAAAGTCCGATTGAAAGAACTGTAAACATGAGGGTCTTACCTTGCTTATTTGGACAAGACTTGTGAACAAGAGTTGTAGGCCATCTCAATATCTTTCCAACGAGCTATAGAACACAACATTTGAGTGAGAAATGAAGGAGATACAACAGTTTTAATGTGCTGGTTCTGTTTTGGACGAGAACAATGGAAATGGGGGAGGAAATGCTTTTGCTTTCTTGTGTTGGTGGAATAATGTGGTGGATAATAATGGGTTGTATTGATATTTTGCTAGGTTAATAATAAACAAAGGAGTTAGTGGAAGATGATCTCAACATTTGCCATGTGTTGGTGATTTGTGGTGAGATGAGATCATCCCTAGTTAACTATATAATTAACTAGCCATTCCTTCCTAACTATCACTTGGTTTCTTGTTTGATCAACCATCCACTTGCCTTTCCACTTGCAAAGGTATTTACAAGAGTCGTTATTCATTTCTTTGTCCGGTTATCACTCAATCTCGTTGATCGTTAGGTTAAATACCTTAATGGTTTTATTGATAAAATCTTCTTGGTATTTTTAATACCTAAATTAATTCTCCTTTATAATCCTTGAATTTAAAATCCTTCATCTTAATATTAATTTCTTAAATCCCTTAATGTCTGGTGGAAATCTCGGGGAAAAATAAAAGTGCTCGTTTTCGAAATCCGACGGCTTTTACATACACTTATTTTCTTTATGGAATACTAATACGATCTTAGAATTTCCATAATAGTACTCCTATATATCATGGTCTGATAATTTTTCTTAATCAGCATTGTCAGCAAACGTTACTATTCATCAGGGTTTCAAAAATTTCCAAAAATTGGGGTTATTACAGTCTCCCCTCCTTAAAAGGATTCCGTCCCGGAATCAGATAGAATACAATTGGGGATGCTTTTCTAGCATTATGCCTTCTAACTCTCAAGTCAATTTTCCACATTATTGTTCTACCACCAAACTCTGACTAGTTTGATAACCCTTCTCCTAAGCACTTGTCCTTTTTCGATCTATAACCCTTCCTGGTTGCTCCATATAGGTTACGTCTGGTTGCATGTCAATGCGCTCATACGCCCCTATTTGTCTGGCATCCAAATTACACTTCCTTATCATTGATACATGGAACACGTTATGAACTTGCTACAGGTTCGGGGGTAGGGCTATCTCATATGCTAACTTTCCAATACGTTTTAATACCTCAAAGGGTCCAACAATTCGAGGGCTTAGCTTTCCTTTCTTTCCGAACATCATCCATCCTTTCCAAGGGAATACCTATAACTGTACTAGGTCCCCTACTTCCTACTCTTTTTCCTTTCGTGTCAAATCAACATACTTCTTATGTCCATCTTGGGCTACTACCAGCCGCCCTCTGATTAGATTTATTATATCCCTGGTCCTTTGGACCACTGCTGGTCCGAGCATCTAGCGCTCTGCAACTTCATCCCAACATAAGGGAGATCGACATTGTGTTCCCTTAAGGATCTCATAAGGCGACATCTCGATAATGACATATGATCTATTATCGTATGAAAACTCAATCCGCGTTAAGTGATCATTCCAAATTCTTTCAAGTCTATTTCACAGACTCTCATCATAGCTTCTAGCATTATAGCTTTTGCTTCTCAATACCCATTCTTTTCCAGTTCGTAATCGATACTATCTTCCGTATAGAATACTATTCTAGATATACCTTTACTCGCTAGAGTTTTATAACCTTTTAATAATCGCGTCAACTTTAGTATCACGAACGCGTTAGAATCGGAATACCATCGTACTTGGTACCACTTCATCTCTAGCTGCCTCCATCTTCAAAAGTTTGGTCCTTCGTATAGAAGTAAAAGAATTTATTGAGAGATCATTATGATCATGAACACTTATTCTATTGCATAGTTAGTACAGAAGGTGGCCAGCCTTTAGTACTTGACAAGCAATTAAACAACATGTGGTATCCTACTAGGCTTCTATCACACAGATAGATAGTCATTCGGAAATACCTCCCCTTCTGGAAGGGTTGTTCTTCTCAGCTTACATGAAATGAAAAGAAAAGAAAAGAACGAACTGAAGAGAATTGTATATATGAAAAAAATACTGCCATAAAATATCTGGCTTGGAATGTACCTCTAAACTATAGAGGTTTGTCATAGGAGAACAAAACGTATACGTATATATATCAACATCAAGTATTATAGCATCACATTTCACCTGCTTAAATATTTTTTCTATTCTGTCCATCATTCTATGGACCCATGCTCTTGTTCTAGCTTATACATAATCACCCTTGAAACTCCCTCGAGAACGAAAATCGAATCTGGGATTTCATTCTAGACCTCATCGTTACTAGAATCCATTTCTATACCACAACCTTCTTCGTATGGGTAATACTACTCTTTATCGATAAGAAGGAATAAATATATCATAGGTAAATGTTCGGCTTAGTCGGTCTATCATTAATAACTTATACATCACCACGACCCGATTAGTTGTACTCAATCTCAACACCATTCCAATACAACTCTCACGGTTGTAATCGGCTCATTACTCACAGAATTATTGCTGCATTAATATAGACCACCATGGACCTACTATAGTCATTCATTTTCCATGAAATCTTAATATCTAACCATACAAAGTCCATAGCTATCGTATCCAATTCTTCTAAGGAGTCAACATGATCACCGTTCATGATTCATGAAGAACACTCCTGAACTTGATGTACATATGACATGAAGCAGATAAAATTGCAGAAGAGTTTCAATGAAATCAACGATATGAGGTTAATACCATTATTAACCATATGTCTTTATTGGGAGACATGAAGCTCAAAGGTCCATTTAGTCCTTTCGTAACATGGTCCTGGCTTATCTCAAGATAGGCTAAGATAGATAGCCCGCTCACGGCGATTACATGAATTAAATCTTTACTAAACTACTATTACGGTTGAGTATCGCACAATCATCAGAAGGAATGTCAATCTTTCAAACCATAATACAACCTTCACGGCTTTAACCATCGTCACTGTATTCCTCTGGCACAAGCACCTATAATTGCTCTCTTACACTTAGAGTGTCGGCCACCTCTTTGGCCTTTCCTGATAGTAAAATTTCCTTACAATCAATGTCATTTTAACCACCTCCAACTAAATTTTCTACCTCATTTCAATCACTGCTTATGTGAAAATGCTATTCTTAAGTCCTGGTGAGAAAAAAATCACCATTTTTCCATAAGTCATTGCCTTAGTCTTTAGATGTGAACATTATCACGACTGACTCTCGATCATACTTAGGACGTCTCTTACCTTGGGTCCTTCTCGTTTTCACCAATCTCGACCCTCGTTGGGTCGATCTATACTTTCTTATGGTCCAACACGTGCCCCACCTGGCATTATTATAATTACGTCATATTTCCTTTATCAAAATTTCTATTCTTGAGAACTTTGAATATTACCTTTCTCCTTGTAAAACCTCTAAGGTTATCCTTAAATCCTTCATCAGGTACACCCTAGGTACAGGGCATATCAAGATACCATTTACTAATACCAGAATCATTGTCTATATAGTTCTGAAAACTTTCTCCACTGATCTTTAAAGGTTGTTGTTGCCTTAGTCCTTCATTCCGTACTACCCAAACTCATAATGTCCCTATTAAGGGTGAAATGCCATCCTTTATGCATCCCCCCATGGTTCATCTCAATCTATTGAGGTTATATCCTTAATTCCACCTTTAAAAAGGTACTTGCATCCTTACATGGATAAATTAAGTCATATATCCCTGATAAGGGTATCTTATTCAATCATTCCCACCTCGATAGTATATGCCTAATTTCACAATAATATATGTATTCAAAATGAATTCAATCAATATGGCCTCCAAAAGATAACAACGGTTATCCGCTTGTTATGGATAAAAAACGAAAGTTATTATATGCTGTATTTATTACTAAGATTCGGGAGCTCAAGGCCTTTAATGACTGCTCTCGTGTTTCGTGGCTCGATCTGCCTTTACGAGATGCCTACGTATCTCTGTGTATTAGAGAATCAAGCCAAAAAACGTAGTTCTGATTGGTGGGGGTGAGACCCCTTATATAGATGTTGGGAGTCCTTGAATTGGACTTGGTATAGGAGACTTGGTGGATAAGCCTCTGAATTAGGATAGACTTAGGAGTCCTAGGAAGTAGGAAGCTGATTCCTTATCCTTTTAGGTCCCCTTGAGGCTAATCTCTAAGGATTTATATCCTTATCGGGACTCTTTTCAACATCTGATTTCTCCCTTATTAATTAATTACGAAATTAATTAATAATCAGGGCTTTTGGGCCTTTTTTATTCCGTCAGGCCTGATCTGGTCCATCAGGCTTAACCTTTCTGGTTTGAGTATCATATATCTATTTATTGGGCCTAGCAGCCCACAGCTTGTACAATTAATGCAGTATTTAATTATACAATCATAATTTATTTATCCCTATCACCGCTTTTCTTGCCTAATTCAGTAATGATAACAGGGATGTTCTAGAAGATATTGGTCGTGTTCAACGTGAACTTTTTAGTTCTAACTACTCATTTACCTCTTTTATTTATCTCAACAGTCATCTCAATGTTGGGATATCTTTTATACCTGGTGTCCCCCTTTTTGGGTATCAATTCACATGCGTTACTTACACTTCACATTCTTGAAGGTCACTTCCTTCATCCAATTTCCTAATTTCTTACTTTCTTGTCTCCTCAGTCTATCTGCATCTCATTATTTATCCTTCGAACTATCTCAAGGTTTCCTTGAATCCTCCCAACTTAAAGGGGATAAAATATATGTATCTCTTATGCCTTCAACCATCAACTTTAACTCATGGTGAATCACGCTCATCCTGACGATTGCATACTTTTCATTTTCTATTGCTACGAGTCTTTAGGGTTTCCTCATACCCAACTCCCTTATCATTCCTCAAACTCTATTGCCTTTATATTCCTTTCCACTTCAGTTTCTTTTTTTTATTACAATCATTTCATGAACCCATTAATCATTGACTTCAAACATCACGTTGTTCTGGGATTCGTATCCTCAGGACGAATCTTGCCAACTTTTACCACTTAGATTTATAATTCATCATACTCGTCCGCCTTGGTTCTGGCTCTAAAGCTTTTACACTATCTCTATAATCTTGGGAAGTACTTTCCCAAAAACAATTGACTGAACTTTAATCGGTTTATTATAACCTCTGGCCCCGTGTCTTTCTTGGCCTTTCACCAACGGGTGGCCTCTCTCTTAGGAAGGTAAGTGAAAAAAAACAGTCTTTTTCGCTTCGTCAATCATTTAGAATCTCAAATGATTCCTATATTTCCTTTAGACAGGCTCTTGCCTCGATTGGGTCAACTTGTTCCTTGGAACACTGAGAGCTTAGCGACTTAAAGGTCCTGAAAGAATTTCCCACTACACTGTTTTCTCAGGGTGGTGGTTGGGGGGTAAAAGTATAAGTTTTGTTTAGGCAGCTCCATGAATTGCCCCATAGGTGTACCGTCCTGGTTTCCCTATCTTGCTCGACTTCTGTTTTCTCGATATGAAATGTTTCATCCTTCCCCCATAATCAGGGTTATCTTATACATTAAAATCCTTGTTTTCCATTTCATTATGTTATGGGTTATTTCTTTCTTGATATGGATCTCTTCTCCAGTCATTGACTCTCTGCCTTCATTCATTACTTTTTCTTGGCACAATATGATCTTTTTCAATAATTCGGGCTGTATTACAATCTCAAACAGCTTTTCAGTTCTGGCTCCGATTACCTTTACTTCAATTTCCATTTTCTCGAAATCTCTTATCAACTCTCCGAAAGACATTATCATCTTGAGTCTCTCCATTCTACTAAGGGCATTAGCCACCATTTTGGCTTTCCCTGGATGATAAAGAATCTCATAATCGTAATCCTTGATTAGCTTTAACCACCTCCTCTGGCGCATGTTGAGCACTTTCTGCGTTAAAATGTACTAGAGCACTTATGGCTTGTGTAAATCTCGCACTTTTCTCCATACAAGTAGAGCCTCCAATATTTAGGGAAAAACTATTGCCACGAGCCCAAGCTCATGGGTAGAATATCGGATTTTCATATTCCCTTAATTATCTTGACGCGTACGCGATTACCTTGTTGTGCTGTATAAGAAGCACCCTAATTCCTTATGCGAAGCGTCAATACAAATCACAAAATCTTCTTTTCCATCTGGTAACGCCAACATAGGAGCCGTCACCAACCTTTGCTTCAGTTCTTGAAAGCTGTTCTCGCATTTCTCTGTCCATTCGAACTTCTCAGTCTTATGAGTAAGCCGCGTTAAAGGGGCTACTATCTTTACGAACTTGAATGAACCTCCGGTAGTGACCGACCAATCCTACCTCTAGTAGTTTCCCTAACCATGGTTATCAATTCCTCAGTGGTCCTTTATTCATTCTTGTCAGGATCCCCCACGGGATCCTCCTCAGCAACAATCCCTTCTAAGACAACATCCTCAACCGCTGCATCCTCAATATGAACATCATCCGGTCCCTTGTTAGGATGCTCTATCGGATCCACAATCTGATCCCCAATATGTAGTAAAACATCATCGCGATGTTGCTCCTCAACCTCAGGGTTCGGAGTCCCGCTACCATATACGATAACGAACTACGCTTCTATCACGATATTTATAAGGTTTCCCATAAGGGTTTTAACTGTCAGTACTACGTTAGGTAGTCCGACTATGAACTTGGCAAGAGTTCTTATTATCTTAGTGAACTTATTATTTTAACGTCACATCATCTCTGAGGTTTATAACGCTTAGCTCTGATACCATTTCTGTAACACCCCCAAATCCGGGGTCGGGGATTCAGGTTATCACGAGTTCCATTTCCCTTATCAATACTTAATCTTAACAGTCAACCAACTACTGAGTACTGTGACCCCATAATACACACACACACACACCACAAGTTATAGTCTCAGAGATGAATACCAAAAATAACACAAGTCATTTTATTCCACAATTATAAGTCATTACACCTCAAAAGGGTTTCTGAATAAATTTACATATTCTTTGCCATTATTACAATTCATAATATACATAAGTCTGGTACATCAAAAGTTGAAAGCCTAGCCTATTGGTAGCTCCTACCTCAGCCACAACGGCATCAACGCCTATAGGAAACTGCGGAATGTTTCCTATCCGCTCACGAATTGGGAGCTTGGTCCTGCTCACCTTGTCTATCTGTTGTTGTGTGATGAAAGAAGAAAGCAAGGGTGAGCAACAAGCCCACCGAAATAATATGTATAATAATTTACAATATATGAGCATTCTCATAGTACTCATGAAAGTCTTGGTCAAGAAGAAATGAACCAAGTTTGAAATCTTAATGCGACAAAGTCGCAAAATATTTAGTATATATATACATATATACTTCCCAAATCTTGGAAGTCCTCTTCCATGCATAATACACACAGAGTTTTAGTGTATAACTATATAAAATATCATTACAAGGTGATCTCATATATCTAACCTTGTCTCAATATTTTTCTGAAAATCTTTGTCATGCATAAGATAATCATTTACTAGATATAAGTTGAAAAGATGAAGTTACAAGATACTCCAATATACTTATATCTTTTCCGAATACTACTTGAACTACCACCGTTCAAGGTATAACCAGTTCAAAAGTTCATCACATAGATGAGACTACAAGATAAGATTTGAATAGATTCAATCTTTGAAATATCATTCAAAAGAAATGAAGTTACGAGATACTTCATTAAGTCCCGATATATATATATATACACCTATATATATATCATACTTTCCTCGGAAACCTCTGTTATGAAAAATATAAACAGAGTTATAATATCCAATGAATTTGGAAAGAAGAAAACCTTGGCATAAACCTGATATCTTGCTGATCAGGCAAAGATACCAATAAGTAACCTTTTCTACTAGTAGATGGACGAATTCCCCACTGGTCATCACCCTGGCCGCATTAGGATCTATGCTCGACTGCCACTTAGCCACTTACGCATTGATGGACTCCCACTGAGCCACTTACACTTTCATGGACGCCCACTGAGCCCATGTTGCTTATGCCGACTCAAATAGATGGACTTACTTCCCGAACGTTGGGTAAGTAATCAATTCATTTATCAAAACAGCAACCTCGTTGCGAATATAAAATACACCACAGAGCCGGATCCCTTAGATTTTTGAGCGAGTATTCAAGTCCCCTTCAAAAAGGAAGATCTTAAATTTGAAAACGAATTTTGGGATCCGCTCTAACCTTTAAAAATTATTTTGAAGACTCGAAAACATTTTTAAGAATGTTTGGAGTAATGCTGATTTAATGAAATAAATCAGTCCCGATATATTAGAAAATATTTGAATATTATTATTTAAATAATATTCCCATAAAGGATAATCTTTATAAAAATAATTAAACTCATACTTGAAATGAATAATAAATAACCAAAGATATACTTATACGAAAGTGCGATCTTTATTTGAATAATCAAAAATAAGTTTGATTATCGAAACATTATTCTTTAATAAAATAAAGAATATTATTTAATAAAATGAGCGGAGTCATAAGTCCTCGAATGAATATTCAAAATAATATTCATTAAATAAAATAAGAGGAGTCATAAGTCCTCGAATGAATATTCAAAATGATATTCATTAGATAAAATAAGCGGAGTCATAAGTCCTCGAATGAATATTCAAAATAATATTCATTAAATAAAATAAAATTATCGAATAAACCTTATTCGATTAATAGTTTTGAAAACTATATCTGTATATATATATATATATATATATAATACTCGGGAACATCGACTCCCGGTTTAGAAATATGTTCACCTTTGGGTCCCCTATACTAAGGGTATACGCAACTACTGCTTATCTCTAGCATAGGTATTATGCAACTTATAAGCAATTGAATCAACAATTAGATATCAAGATTACGAAACAGACATGCATATATACCATATCAGCATGCTCCAATATATCGCAAGATTTGCTAATAACAATCATGCACTTATCACAAGATAATGCATATACATATATACATCACAACAACAGTATAACGGGTAGAAAACTTGCCTGAGTGCTCCGGGGTAGACTTAAGCTTAGAGTGGGTCCAGTAACCTATGAACCATAACATAAGCCGGAATTAAACCACGGTCGCTTAAGAAACTAGACTTTATCCACTTAGACCCTAATGTTCGCTTATACGCTTAACGATTTGCGTTAATCGTTCGCACACCCTCGGCTCCACCAATTTTAATAAATTAATCGTTATGAATTTTAAGGTGAATCTTTTGCGAGTACTCTACCAACTTTTTAATCTACCTTACATAATTGTTTTGTAATCCAATTAGTCTTTTAGGGGACTTAAACCGTACATCGGAACCAAGCGATCCACATATCAAAACGAAGCTTACGACACGCTCTAGCTAAACATGGCAATGTTACAGATTGTTTGTTAAGTTTTCTTTCCTAAACACTAAGAACAAGCAGTTGAATAAAAATGGGCATTACGACGACTATGTTTACGCGATTACCAATGTTTAAACTACTCCAATTAACCACCAACCAACTCATAACCATCAATACAACAAAACTTCACCTAAACCATACCACATCAGTCCATAACCTCCAAGATTTTCAACTCAAACAACCACAATCAAGACCTATGAACTATAATCAAGCTTTAATTACCTAAACACTTCCAAATCAAACCAAACTACTAATAATCACAATCCATGCTTCTCATTTCACAAAACCAACCATTAAACTTAATAAAAAATAAATTAAAGGCTACGTTTTGAAGTTTATACCTTCCTTGGGAGGTGTTAAGTTGCTAGGAAGCCTTAGAGAGCCTCCTACAAGCTTGATCTTTCCAAAGAAATCAAGAACACAAAGTTAGGCTTTGAAGTTTCTAAAAGTCTGATTGAAAGAACTGTAAAAATGAGGGTCTTACCTTGCTTATTTGGACAAGACTTGTGAACAAGAGTTGTATGCCATCTCAATACCTTTCCAACGAGCTATAGAACACAACATTTGAGTGAGAAATGAAGGAGATACAGCAGTTTTAATGTGCTGGTTCTGTTTTGGCCGAGAGCAATGGAAATGGGGAGGAAATGCTTTTGCTTTCTTGTGTTGGTGGAATAATGTGGTGGATAATGATGGGTTGTCTTGATATTTTGCTAGGTTAATAATAAACAAAGGAGTTAGTGGAAGATGATCTCACCATTTGCCATGTGTTGGTGATTTGTGGTGAGATGAGATCATCCCTAGTTAACTATATAATTAACTAGCCATTCCTTCCTAACTATCACTTGGTTTTTTGTTTGATCAACCATCCACTTGCCTTGCCACTTGCAAAGGTATTTACAAGAGTCGTTATTCATTTCTTTGTCCGGTTATCACTCAATCTCGTTGATCATTTGGTTAAATACCTTAATGGTTTTATGGATAAAATCTTCTTGGTATTTTTAATACCTAAATTAATTCTCTTTTATAATCCTTGAATTTAAAATCCTTCATCTTAATATTAATTTCTTAAATCCCTTTATGTCTGGTGGAAATCTCGGGGAAAAATAAAAGTGCTCGTTTTCGAAATCCGACGGCTTTTATATACACTTATTTTCTTTATGGAATACTAATACGATCTTAGAATTTCCATAATAGTACTCCTATATATCATGGTCTGATAATTTTTCTTAATCAGCATTGTCAGCAAACGTTACTATTCATCCGGGTTTCAAAAATTTCCAAAAATTGGGGTTATTACATGAGAGGTGACAGCTTCACTTTCTTGGCTGCCATTGACTTTGTCCTTTTTGGCTTGCTAAGGATTGGTAAGCTGAAGTCAGGAA
This sequence comes from Apium graveolens, assembly GCF_009905375.1. Lineage (NCBI taxonomy): Eukaryota > Viridiplantae > Streptophyta > Magnoliopsida > Apiales > Apiaceae > Apium > Apium graveolens. The sequence continues at coordinate 53,112,098 of NC_133648.1, read as the reverse complement.
TTGGTATGTTATCCCACTCTATTGGCTCATCCTTTGGCACAATAGGTTCACCATGAATATTCCTGTTAGGATCCACCACCCTTATGTCTTCAAATACCACAGAGGGCTTTGATGCTTGACTTGTAGCTGGTGTGGGTTCCTTAGGAAATTGATCTTCCAATTCCTTGTCAACGATATCCAGTTTCCTTTTTGTTCTTCTAGCCAATTCTTTCTTTCTTGGGGATTTCTTCTGTTCTTCAATTTGCTTCTTTGATTCAGCAGCTTCAGATGGTTGAGAGGGAATTTGTTGAGATGAATTCACAGCCTGTAGCTTGGCCAAGATAGCAACCTGTTCTTTCTTTTGTTTAGACTTCTTTGCATCTAGAGCAGCTTGCTTCTTTTGCTGCTTTAATCTTGCTTTTTCTTCTTTTTTTGCTTGAGCAAATTGTGGATGTCCAGCTACCACACAAATTTCCTTTCCATTTCTGAATATCTTAGCAATTCTCCCTTTTGAAGCTGAATCAGCTGGATCTTTATAGAAGATAATAGATCTTTACAGAACCTTCTTCTCATCAGGCTTGGGTGTCTCATACACAGTGTCCAAGGGGTTCTTCAAAGATAATTTTGGATAATTTGCCCTTGGTTTGAGAATTGTTTCAGCCTTTGGAGACTTGATGCAGGAAGATTGTCCTCTTTCCAGATAATTCATGCTCATCTCATTCACACTTATTTGCTTGACTTGAGAGTGATGGATGGCTGACTTAACTGGCTCCTTGACAAGTTCAAACTTTTTTGTATCTCCTCATCAATCTTATTCCAGTTGATCAAACTCAACTTTCCTTTCTCAGCAACTTTCAAATTTGTTGCTGCTGCTTTAATTAGATCTATACCATCTGCAACTGTTGGCTTGGAGAGAGTAATTGAAGGTACAATTACTTTGCTGATTTGTACTTGAAGTTTCTCCCCCTCAGTTGGTCCTTTCTCCCCCTTACTTGATTCTCTCTCCCCCTTTTTGTTATCATCAAGTTGAGGAGTTAGGCCTTGTGCTTTAGCCAGTTGCATGAGAAGATTTGTCTGAGTTTGTTGATTTTGAAGAAGGGTAGCCACTGAATTCTCAAAAATTTGAACTCTATCTTCCAGCTTGGCCAGCTTCTTTTCAGAATCTGATTCTCTCCTCAGTCTTAGTATTAGATCCTGCATGGTACCATATGGCATGACTGAATCCAGCTTCTCAGAATTATAGGTCTTCAAGTCAGCTATATCCTTTTTGAGTTCATCCACACTCAGATTCTGTCTTAATTGCTGGATCTTCATGAGATGTACAGAGTCTAGGTGAGCTTGAAGAATAACCTTGGTACCAGCATCTGAAGTTTCCTGAAGGGCCTTTTGAATAGCCATAACTTGCTTAACCAAGGATACACCAAATTGTCCTGGTGTAGATTCCTTTGTCCATGCCCATTCAGGTAAATTTGAAACAGAACTTGGGCCTTCATCTCCCCCTAAGTTCATGCTTCCATCCAAAGAAATAGGGTCATCATCATTAGAATTTACTCCAAATTCTTCAAATGGCTCATCAGCTGTAGGAGACATCAAATTGATAGCAGCTTTATCCCTTTTTAGAGATTCTGAAGTATGCACCAAATTTAATGTCTTTTCTGCCTCCTCATTGCCCTGAGCAGCCAACAACTGATAGGCTGATACAGGATGAGTAAAAGTGTCAGCATCCAAGGAAATGTTATCAATTACAGCCTTGTAATGTTGCTGAAATTGTCTTTCCTTTTCAGCATCATCCACAATCATTGACTCATGAGCAATGGCTGTATCCATCCTTATTTCTCCTGTACCCGCTTTTCTCTCATAATCTCTCTTTTATTGCATCAGGGTCTGACCCTGGCTCCCCACCCTCACACCCTCACCTGCACCTACTAAGGTAGGACTTCTCTCACTCACTTTTGTCAATCCTGAATAAATGGATTGCTGATTTTCACTCTTTTCCTCTCCTTTTGCCTGGGAGCAACCCAGCCTCTCACTCAATACACTCTCCTCTCTCAGTCCTAAGAGTGACTGTACAACCACTAAATCTTCTGCACTTGAAATAATTGAAGTTTGAAATTGTGCAGAGATACTCGACGGATAAGTGATATCCGTCGAGTGAGTGGTAATGCTATCCGACAGATAACTGTTGTTAGGCTTATCCGTCGGGATACAATCACTACTCGACGGATGAGCAATATCCATCGAGAGAGTAGAAATGAATGAGGTGGGAAGAGAAACTATTGTTGACTCTATGTTGATTGAAGATATTTGAGGCACAGATGTCACAATAGAATCTGAAAGAATTGGCAAGTGAGCCAACAAATCATCTAAAAGATGATGCTCACTTGCACTAGATTTTGGCTTCCCCAACAGAGTTAAAGAAGGGGAATCAGGAATTGAAGTGTTTATCATATCCACTTCAAGAGAGTTTGTTGGTGAGTATGGTGTTTCAGATACTTGTATTATTAGAGATTTTGGCTGTGACTCCATATTTATTGGAGCCACATCAAACTGAATTTGAGAGAGTGCAAGGACTGTGTCTTTAGCACCAGTTTGCACTGTGTGTGTGTGCCCTGTGCATCCCCAGAGGTTTTAGATTTCTTCTTTCTTGTGTAAGTTTGGGGTGAGCTTGTGTCCCTAACCCTTTTGGCCTGTGCTCTTGCCTGAGAGCTTTGTTCAATAACTGCATTCTTTTGGGAGGATGCAGCTAGAAGTGAGCTTTTATCCTTTTTAAGCACTGCAATTTGTTGGGAAACTGCAGTGTGGCTAGGCTGGGATTCACTCAACTCTCTAACCTTATTCTTGGGGTTTCTTTGATGTTCACCCCTTCCCTCACCTAACTTACCCTCCTTCACACTCCCCTCTTTGGCTTTGGTGGATTTTTCAACTGGTACCTTTTGAGAGATACCAGAGGGGGTTTTTTTTGATTTGGATTTAGAAACATCAGTAGTTTTGGCAGCTTTGGTAGGCAACTGTTTGGTCATTGTCACAATTGCCATAGCTACTCCTGAACTCAAAGAAATAGTGGTGGTTGGAATAGTTGTAGGGATGGATGAACTTACCTCACTTACCTGAGGTGTCTGTATTACAGGGAAATAGAACATTGGCACATCCCTGTGATGGTTGGCTCTGTTCAAATCTGCAATGAGTCTTCTCTCTTGAACCCAACAAGCCAGTTTGTTGTTTGGGTTCTCAAGCATAATTTCTTGACATAGATGGTTAGCTAATAACATGAAAAATCTAGCATAATACACATTCTTTCCTCTTTTAGCTAACTCACCTAGTTTAAAACCTAACTCAATCAAGACAAGGTCACTAAATTGTAAAATTTATCTGTAACTAGCATGTATAGCATGTTAAGCATGAAAATGTTCACAGAATCAAAATTACTAATTTTTCTAGAGAAAACTTTAGTCACAACATCACACAAGAAACTCCACTCCTTCCTAAGACCCAATCTCTTAATATCACTTAGTTTAGTAGTAGGAAGTGCATAATGTATGGAATTAAGCATATTGATAATATCAGTGTCATTGTGTGGTGAAGTCACATTATTATCAGGAATTTTGAAACATGCTTTTATCACATCACTATTGATACAGAATTCATTACCTTTGATGGTTAGAGTGATGGTCTTGTCAGTAGAGTTGTAGATTGCAGTGGTCCACATCTCTTCAACAACTTCACAGAAGATTGTGGGTGATTCCAGCATGGCGTAATTTAGCTTGCAGTTCTTCACAAAGTCCATCATCTTGTGATAGTCCTCTGATTGCTGAATACCCTTATTGACCAATGCAGTGAAATTGTTCTTCTCATAAATGAACCCAGTTTGAGACATGATCTTTACTACAGGTGCCATTGTTAGAGAATGAAAGCTTGAAGAGAAAGATAATATTTGCTTGAGAGAGAATGAAATGAAAGCAGTTGAATTTGAGAATGATAAAAGAAAATAATTGGAATGAAATAAGCTTTTATACTATCTCAAAAACAACGGATAAAAATAATAAAGAAGAGTAAATTAACCAATAGGAATTGCCTAAAATAGCTGTTTAAAAATAAACTGTAAAAATTCCACCCATTATCCATCGTGTAATGCTTACAAACTGTAAGTATACTCGATGGATAATGTTCAGGGAATTAACAGCTAAGATTTAGACAATTCGACGGATGAGGATAAACTGATATCCGTCGAGTCATAAAGTATTCCAGAAAAATAATTGACTTTTATTAGCAAGTAGTATATCGACGGATGACTAAACTCAATGGATAAGGGTCATCCGTCGAGATGCAAATTTTGACTTAGCCAAAATTTCATCCAAGACTTAAAAATCAACTAAATTTCTGGCTACATTTCAACTTGCAAAATAACTCAGATAAATTTAAGAGCAATTAAGCATACCTAACTCACTTACCAACCTTGAAAGGGTGGATTTATCCAGTGGCTTGGTAAAGATATCTGCAAGTTGCTTCTCACTTGGAACAAAATGTAACTCCACAGTACCATTCATTACATGTTCCCTTATGAAATAGTACTTGATGTCTATGTGCTTTGTCCTTGAATGTTGCACTGGATTTTCAATGATGGCAATTGCACTTGTGTTATCACAGAAAATAGGAATCCTTTCAACTTGCAAACCATAGTCCAACAATTGATTTTTCATCCATAAAATCTATGCACAGCAACTGCCAGCAGCAATATATTCAGCTTCAGCTGTAGAAGTAGAAACTGAATTTTGCTTTTTATTGAACCAGGACACAAGCTTGTTTCCTAGAAATTGACAGGTTCCTGTTGTGCTCTTTCTGTCAATTCTACAAACTGCATAATCTGCATCTGAATAACCAGTTAGATCAAAACCAGAATCTCTAGGGTACCAAATGCCAAGTTTTGGTGCTCCCTTGAGATATCTGAAAATTCTTTTAATAGCTATCAAGTGAGATTCTCTAGGATCAGCCTGAATTCTAGCACACAAACATGTAGCAAACATTATATCTAGCCTACTAGCTGTTAAGTACAGAAGTGAGCCAACCATGCCTCTATAACTTGAAATATCCACAGACTTTTCAGTAGTGTTTAATTCAAGCTTAGTTGCAGTGGCCATGGGAGTTTTTGCAGACGTGCAATCCATTAGATCAAACTTCTTTAAAAGATCAAAAATATATTTAGTTTGACTAATGAATATTCCATCACTAACTTGCTTAACTTGTAAACCAAGAAAGTAAGTTAGTTCTCCCATCATACTCATTTCATACTTACTTTGCATCAATTTGGCAAACTTTTTACAAAGTTTCTCATCTGTAGAGCCAAAAATAATATCATCTACATAAATTTGAACAAGTATGCTAGAGCTATTAACATTTCTGAAAAATAAATTTTTATCTACAGTACCTCTTGTGAAGTGAATTTCCAAAAGGAACTTTGATAAAGTGTTATACCAGGCTCTAGGTGCTTGCTTGTAACACCCCCGAATCCGGGGTCGGGGATTTGGGTTGTCACGAGTTCCATTTCCCTTATCAATAATTAATCTTAACAGTCAACCAACTACTGAGTACTGTGACCCCACAATATACACACACACACCACAAGTTATAGTCTTAGAGATGAAAACCAAAAATAACACAAGTCATTTTATTCCACAATTATAAACCGTTACACCTTAAAAGGGTTTCTGAATAATTTACATATTCCTTGCCATTATTACAATTCATATTATACATAAGTCTGGTACATCAGAAGTTGAAAGTCTAGCCTATTGGTAATTTCTACCTCAGCTACAGCGGCATCAACACTTCCAGAAAACTGCGGAACATTTCCTAACCGCTTGCGAATTGGAAGCTTGGTCCTGTTCATCTTTTCTATCTGTTGTTGTGTGATGAAAGAAGAAAGCAAGGGTGAGCAACAAGCCCACCGAAATAATATGTATAATAATTATCAATATATGAGCATTCTCATAGTACTCATGAAAGTCTTGGTCAAGAAGAATTGAACCAAGTTGATATCTTAACGCGACCAAGTCGCAAAATATTCAGTATATATATACATATATACTTTTCACAATCTTTGAAATTCTCTGACATGTACAATATACACAGAGTTCCAGTTTATAACTGTATAAAAAATCATTGCAAGGTGATCTAATATATCTAACCTTGTCTCAATGTTTTTCTGAAACCTTTGTCATTCATAAGACAATCATGAACTAGATATAAGTTTAAAAGATGAAGTTACAAGATACTCCAATATACTAATATCTTTTCCGAATACTACTTGAACTACCACCATTCAATGTATAAATAGTTCCTCCCATAGATTAAGCTACAAGACAAAACTTGTGTAGAATTAATCTTTAAAATATCATAAAAATAAAATGAAGTTACGAGATACTTCATTTGATGCAAACATCATTTTGAAAACTCGACCCTGCCAACACTCAACAATCGCCCAACCGTAGCCTTCCTATCGAAGTGCTCTGGGTAGTGTTGCAGAAATATCCAATTGGATGATGAACTCATTACGGGAGTTTGCCGTGCCAGGAAGACCACTTACGATGATCATTCGTAGTAGTACAACCCCACCATTTTCTACATGTAGAGGAGAACCTGTCGGATTTACTTGTCAACCGAACACTGGACTCATAAGGAATGGACCGTCTTAGCGGAACTTCCGGGCCATTTGGGCCAATATAATAAGGCTGGGCCGGCGCTACTCGACCACTTACGCCACTCGATGAAATCCATGACTCTGAAACGTAAAGCTCGTCCCCCCTTTCCCCAAGTAGAAACTTGTTGATACGGCTCCACCAAGAAGTCGTATCTAGTTGGAAAGGGAAACTCACCGATATTTCCCAGGCGATGCCTGTTAATGGATTAACTTGTTCCAAGAATTTTACTTCCCGAGTGTTGGGTAAGTAATCAAAAATTCTTTTATCGAAATAGCAACCTTGTTGCGAATATAAAACACACCACAGAGCCGGAACCCTCAGGTATTGAGCGAGTATTTAAATCCCCTTCGAAAGGAGGATCTTAAATATAAAAATAAGGTTTGGGATCCGCCCTAACCTTTAAAATCCTTTTGAAGACTCGAAAACATTTTTTTAAGAATGTTTGGAGTGATTGTAACACCCCCAGATCCGGGGTCGGGGATCCGGGTTGTCACGGTCTTTCTTTCCACAATATCACTTCACTTAATTAATAATAAATAACCTCATGCTGTGACCCCATACTAACACACACCACAACCCGTTATAGTCTCAGAGATGAAATTGAAATAAGTACAAGTCTTTGAATCCACCATTTAAAAGTTATTACAACCCAAAATGATTACTTGATAAATTTACAGTTAATTGCCATTATCTGCCACAAGTTATAATTATACATAATTTGATTCTCAAAAGTAGATGGTCTGATCTACAATAGATCTACCTCTGCAGCTATAGCAGCTACAACATCAACGGGAAGACGCGGGACGCTTCCCACGCGCTTGCGCTGGGTCTGCTGGAGTCTGGCCATCTTTCCTAACTGTTGTTGTGTGATGAAGAAATAAAGCAAGGGTGAGCAGCAAGCCCACCAAAATAATATGTATAATGATTTACAATATATGAGCCTACTCATAATACTCATGAAAGTCTTGGTCAAAAGAAATGAACCAAGTTTGATATCTTAATGCGATGAAGTCGCAAAATATTCAGTATATATACATATATACTTTTCAAAATATTGGAAGTCCTCTTCCATGCATAATATACACAAAGTCCCAGTGTATAACTGTATAAAAAATATATCGTTGCAAGGTGATCTCATATATCTAACCTTGTTCCAACATTTTTCTGAAAATCTTTGTCATTCATAAGACAATTATTAATTAGATATAAGTTTAAAAGATGAGGTTACCAAATACCCCAATATACTTATATCTTTCCCAATACTACTTGAACTACCACCGTTCAAGTTATAATCAGTTTCAAAAGTTCATCAGATAGATGAGACTACAAGACAAGATTTGAATAGATTCAATCTTTGAAATATTATTGAATGAAATAAAGTTACGAGATACTTTATTTAGTCCCGATATATATATATCCACATATATAAATCTCTTAAACATTTCCTGGAACCTCTGTTATGTAAAGTATGAACAGAGTTTGAAACATCCAATGAATTTTGGAAAGGAAAAGAATTTTGGCATAAACCAGATATCTTGCTGATCAGGCAAAGATACCAATAAGTAACCTTTTCTACTGTAGATGGATGAATTCCTCACCGGTCATCACCCTGGCCGCATTAGGACCTCGCGCTAGACCGTTACCCGGCCCCTCACGCGTTGATGGACTGCCACCCAGCCACTTACACTTTCATAGACCGTACCCCGGCCTGTCGCTTATGCCGACTCAATTAGATGGGCTTACTTCCCGAACGTTGGGCAAGTAATCAATTCATTTACCAAAACTGCAACCTCGTTGCGAATATAAAATACACCACAGAGCCGGATTCCCCAGGTTTTGAGCGAGTATTTAAATCCCCTTAAAAAGGAAGATCTTAAATATAAAAATGAGTTTTGGGATCCGCTCTGACTTTAAAAATCATTTTGAAGACTCGAAAACACTTTAAAGAGTGTTTGGAGTAAAGCTGATTTAATGAAGTAAATCAGTCCCCAGAATATTTAGAAAATGACTGAATATTATTATTTAAATAATATTCCCATAAAGAATAATCTTTATAAAAATAATTGAAGTAGAAGTATTAAAACTTATACTTGAAACGAGTATTAAATAACCAAAGATATACTTATATGAAAGTATTATCTTTATTTGAATAATCAAAAATAAGTTTGATTATTAACACCTTATTCTTTAATAAAATAAAGAATATATTTCAGCAAATAATCGGAGTCATAGATCCTCAAATGAATATTCAAATAATATTCATTAAATAATATAAACTGAGTCATAAGCCCTCGAATGAATATTCAAATAATATTCAATAATAATATAAAAGAGTCATAAGCCCTCGAATAATATTCGAAATAATATTCAAATAAATAAATAAAGTTAAAGTTATCGAATAAACCTTATTCGATTAATAGTTTGGAAAACTATAACCATATATATATATATAAATATATATATATATCCATATCCATATATACAAAATCTACTCGGGATCCTCGACTCCCGGTTTTAGAAAAATATTTTCACCTTTGGGTCCCTATACTAAGGGTATATGCAAGTTACCGCTATTCTCTAGCATAGGTATTATCAACTGAACCAACAGATATATATTTCAAGAATATGAAGCAGGCATGCATATATACCATATCACATGCTACAATATATCGCAAGAATTTGCTAAATAACCAATATGCATTTATCGCAAGATCATGCATATACACATATACATCACAACAACAGTATAACGGGTAGAAAACTTGCCTGAGTGACTGGGGGTTACGAATGGCTCGGGACGAGTCTGGTAACCTATAAACAACAAGTAAGTTGGAATTAAACCAAAATCACTTGTAAATCTATACTTTAACTAACTTAGACTCTAACGCTTGTTTTGCGCTCACTGATTTGCTTAAGTCACTCGGGTACCCGCGGCTCCATCATTTTTAATAATTTAACCTTTACGAGTTTTAAAGCGATTCCTTCGCGAGTGTCTTACCAACTGCCTAACACACTTACCATAAATGTTTCATACATTAATTAACCCTTTTTGGTCTTTAACCTATGTTTCAAAGTAAGGCGAGGGAAAAAGTTTCGTTCGCGAAACGCCGTTACTTGAAACGGTCGTTTCTCCTAAACCGTGCATCAGAATCGAACGAACTATATATCAAAACGAAGCTCGTAACATGAGCTATCTAAAAATGGCAGTGGTCATAATCTAGCAGGGGGTTCTCGGGTCCTAATGCTATGCACAAAAACAGTCCAAAGAAAATCAGACGTTACGACGGCTATGTTTACGCGATTTCCCAATTTTTAACCATTCAAAACCAACCACAAACCAACCTCAAATCCAACATACAACCAACATCCATCCTCATCACATCATAACAACCCCAACCAATTCAATTTAATCATCATACTTATGCCTAAACTTAACTTTAATCATACTTAAGTTCTTTTAATCAAAACCACAACATTTACCATTCCATTTCACTACCATTCCAAATCCCAAATTCTAAATCACAACAACAAGCTACAATATCATCCTACCAATTAAAATCATCTTATAATACATAGGGATCTAGGGTTTGGAGATGGTATACCTTCCTTGAAGTGGTGGGATGAGCTAGGAAGCCTTAAGAAGCTTTGAGAAGTCTTAGGAAAGCTTGGATCTTCAAGAAAAACAAGAAAACTTCAAGTTAAAAAACTTGAAAACACTATTCATAGTCTTCTTCTTTGATTAAATGAAGAAGATTGAGAAGGAATCGATGGCTTAAACTCATGGTATAGCCCTAACTAAGCATGAAGATGATTAGGGAATTTACTCACCAATTTAGGAAGCTTGGATCTTGAATTTTTGAAAATTCTTGCCTAATGAATAGTAAAAAGCCGAGAGCTTCAAGAACAAAGCCTTGGTTGCTTTTTGATTTTTGATGAAAATGATTTTTGCTTGGCTTGGTTGCTTGGTTTTTGTGCTTGCTTTAGTCAATTACCTTCTTGCCCTTGAATTTGTGTGGTTACAAAGCCACCACACCTCCTTCCTTCCCATGTCATGCTTATGTCATCCTCATGATGTCATCCTCCCTTCCTTGTCCTCTTTCTATTGGTTGGATGACATCATTACCACTAATCCCTTTGATTAACTTCCTAATCGTTTGCCTAATGACCGCTGATCTGTTATACGGTTCGCTTAACTTTCGTTTTTGTTTATCGTTTGAAGGATCATACCCGGGATCTTATTACTTAGGTTCCTTTAACCTTTCTCAATACATTATATTCCTTTTTATGATCCTCTATTATAATCCTTTAATTTAAATCCTTTTTATCCTGTTACCTTATACTCAATTCTCTCCGTATCTTGTGGATTTCCGGGAAAAACCAAAGTGTTCGGAATTGGATTCTGACGATCTTTACATACACTTATATACTTCATAGAGTACTAATAATATCCCATAAGATCAATAACAGAACCCCTACATAGCGTGGCATGAAAAGTTTTCTCGTTCAGCAAAAACACTATTCATAAGGGTTTCAAAATTTCTCAAAAATTGGGGTTATTACAGTCTCCCGTCCTTAAAAGGATTCCGTCCCGGAATCAGATAGAAAACAAATGGGGATACTTTCTTAGCATTAAACTTTCTAACTCTCGAGTCAATTTTCCCACATTGTGGTTCTACCACCAAACTCTGCCTAGTTTGATAATCCTTCTCCTAAGCACTTGTTCCTTTTCACTCTATAACCCTTCCTGGTTGCTCCATATAGGTTACGTCGGGTTGCATATCTATGCGCTCATATGCCTCTATTTGTCTGGCATCTGAATTACACTTCCTTAACATTGATACGTGAAACACGTTACGACCTGCTACATGTTCGGGGTTAGGGCTAGCTCATATGCTAACTTCCCAAACGTCTTAATATATCCAAGGGTCCAACAAATTGTAGACTTAGCTTTCCTTTCTTTCCGAACCTCATCAATCCTTTCCAAGGGATACCTATAACATTACTAGGTCCCCTATTTCATACTCTTTATCCTTTCGTGTCAAATCAACATACTTATCATGACCATCTTGGGCTACTACCAGCCGTCCTCTGATTAGATCTATCATATCCTTGGTCCTTTGGACTACTACGGGTCCGAGCATCTTGCGCTCTACAACTTCATCCTAACATAAGGGAGATCGACATTGTCTTCCCTCAAGGATCTCATAAGGCGACATCTCGATAATGACATATGATCTATTGTCGTAAGATAACTCAATCCGAATTAAGTGATCATTCCAAATTCTTTCAAGTCTATTACACAGACTCTTATTATTGCTTTTAGCATTAGAGCTTCTGCTTCTCAATACCCATTCTTATCCAGTTCGTAATCGCTACTACCTTCCGTTCCTAATATTATACTGGTTATACTTTTGCTCGTTAGCGTTCTATAACCTTTTAATAACCACGTCAACCTTAGTATCACGAATGTGTTCCCATTCCGCATACTACCACCACTTTATTACTCCTTTTTCAGTTGTTTCTATTTTCCAAAATTTGATCAATCATATAGAAGTAAAGGAATTTGTTGAGAGATCACTATGATCATGAACACTTGTTATATCGCATAGTTAGTACAGAAGGTGGCCAGCCTTTAGTACTTGACAAGCAATTAAACAATAGCTGGTATCCTACTCGGCTTCTATCACACAGATAGATAGTCATTCGGCAATACCTCCCCTTCTGGAAGGGTTGTTCTTCTCAGCTTACATGAAATGAAAAGAAGAGAAAAGAACGAACTGAAGAGAATTGTATATATAAAAAAAATATACTGCCACAAAATATCTGGCTTGGAACCTACCTCTGAACTATAGAGGTTTGTCATAGGAGAACAAAACATATATGTATTTATATCAACATCAAGTATTATAGCATCCTATTTCACATGCCTAAATATTTTTGCTATTCCGTCCATCATTCTATGGACCCATGCTCTTCCTCGAGCTTATACACAATCACCTTTGAAACTCCCTCGACATCGAAAATCGAATCTGGGATCTCATTCTATACATCATCGTTACTAGAATTCTATGCTTGCACCGCAACCTTCCTCGTATAATAATACGACTCTCTATTGATAAGAAAGAATAATAATTCACTATGTAGATACTCTACTTAATTAGTCTATCAATGATAACTTATACACTACCACGACCCGATTAGTGGTACTCAATCTCAACACCCATTCCAATACAACTCTCATGGTTGTAATCAGCTCACTACTCGCAGAATCATTGCTGCCTTACTATGGTCCACCACTGACCCACTGTAGTCATTCATTTTCCATGAAATCTTAATAACTAACCATACGGAGTCCATACATCTCGTATCTAATCATTCTAAGGAGGTAACATAATCACCAATCACAATTCATGAAGAACACTCCAAACTCTGACGTACCTTCATGACATGAAGCAGATAAAAGTGCAGAAGAGTTTTAATCAAAGCAACGATAGCAGGTTAATACCATTCGTAATCATATGCCTTCAATAGAAGACTTAACTCAAAGGTTTGTTTAGTCTTTTTTTTTTTTGAAACATGGTCCTGGCTTATCTCAAGATAGGACCTCCTAAGATAGATAGCCCGTTCATGGCGATTACGCGAATTAAACCTTTACCAACTACTATTATGGTCGGGTATTGCACCGTCATCAGAAGGAATGTCAATCTTCCAAACCATAATACAACCTTCACAGCTTTAACCATCATCACTGTATTCCTCTCGCCCGAGCGCCTATAATTATCCTCTTACCTTTAAAGTGTCGGCCACCTCTTTGGCCTTTCCTGATAGTAAAATTTCCTTACAGTCAATGTCACATTAACCACCTCCAATAAATTTCTACCTTATTTCAATCACAGCTTATGTGAAAATGCTTTCCTTAAAATCTGATGAGTAAAAAAAATCACCATTTTTCCATAAGTTATTGCCTCAGTCTTTAGAGGTTAATCACTGTCATGACTGACTCTCAATCATAATTAGAACATCTTCGACCTTTACTGGTTCGATCCATACTTTCTCATGGTTTAACACGTGCCCCACTTGGCATCATTATAATTATGTCATATTTCCTTTATCAACATTTTTATTCTTGAGAATTTCGAATATTTCCTTTCTCCTTGTAAAACCTCTAAGGTTATCCTTCAATCGTTCCTCCTGTATTCCCTATATACAGGGCATATCAAAATACCATTTACTAATACTAGAACCATTGTCTATATACTTCTGAAAAATTTCTCCACTGATCCTTAAAGGTTATTATTACCTTAATCATTTCCAATTCATACTGTCAAAACTCATACTATCCCTATTAAGGGTGAAATGCCAACCTTTATGCATTCCCCTAGGATTCGTTTTAAGTTACCGATATTCTATCCTTAATTCCACCTTTAAAAAGGTACAAGCATCCTTCCATGGATAAATAAAGTCATATATCCCTGATAAGGGTATCTTATTCAATCATTTTCACCTCGATAGTCTATACCGAATTTCACAATAGCATCCTTATTCAAGTTAAGGTCAATCCACATGGCCTCCAAAAGATAAAAATGGTTATCCGCTTTTCTTTCCTGATTTGGTAATGATCACATGGATGATCTGGAAGATATTGGTCGTGTTCAACGTGAACTTCTTCTTAATAAATCCTTATTTACTTTTGTTGTTTATCTCAACAGTCATCTCAATGTTGGGATATCTTTCATACCTGGCGTCTCCCTTCCTGGGTATCAAGCCACCGGTCTTACACTTCACATTCTTGAAGGTCACTTCCTTCATCCAATTTTCCTAATTTCTTACTTCCTTGTCTCCTCAGTCTATCCGCGTCTCAATATTTATCCTTCGAACTATCTCAAGGTTTCCTCAAATCCTCCCAACTTACAGGGGATAAAATATATTTATCTCTTATGCCTTCAACCGTCAACTTTAACTCATGGTGAATCACCCTCATCCTGACGATCATATACTTTTCTATTTCTATTAATAGGAGTCTTTAGGGTTTCCTCATACCCAACTCCCTTATCATTCCTCAAACTCTGTTGCCTTTTTATTCCTTTCCACTTCAATTCCTTTTTATTTTCCTTTCTCTTATCATTATTTCATGAACCAACACAACATAAGCATTGATTTCAAATATCCCGTCATTCTGGATTCGCGTCTTCAGAACGAATCTTAACAACTTTTACAGCTTAGATTCATAATTCATCATACTCGTCTGCCTTTGTTATGGCTCTAAAGCTTTTACATTATCTCCATAACCTTGGGAAGTACTTTCCTGAAAACAATTGACTTAACTTAAATCAGTTTATTATAATCTCTTGCTCCGTGCCTTCCTTGGCCTTTCACCAGCGGGTGGTCTCTCTCTTAGGAGGGTGAGTGATAAAAACAGTCTTTTGTGGTTCATCAATCATTTTGAATCTCAAATGATTCCTATATTTCCTTTAGCCAGGCTCTTGCCTCGGCTGGGTCAGCCTGTTCCTTGGAACTCTGAGAGCTTAGCGATTTAAAGGTCCTGAAAGAATTTCTCACCTAACTGTCTCCTCAGGGTGGTGGTTGGGGATAATAGTCTAAGTTCTCTTTAGACAGGTCCATGAATTGCCGTATAGGGGTACCATCTCGGGTCTCCTTTCCTTACTCGACTTTTTGTTTCCTTAGTATGAAATGTTTCATCCTACTCCCCATAATTGGGGTCATCTTTTAATTTAAAATCCTCATTTTCCACTCCATTATGTCATGGGTTCCTTCTACCTTGATGGCGACCTCCCTGACTATCACGTTCAGGGTTTGCTCTAAATCTTATTCCTCAAACTAGCTTTCATCTAAGATCTCATCTTTAAGCTCTTGAACATTTGGAACCCAAATTCTGTAGGAATACCTCATTATTCCCTTCTCATCTTTCTCGGTATTAACCTCTTATCTATTTGTTGGCTCTCTGCCTTCATTCATAACTTTTTCTGGCACAATATGATCTTTTCCAATAATTCGGGCTGTATTGCTATCTCAAACAGCTTTTCGGTACCGGCTCCGGTTACCTTCACTACTATTTCCATTTTCTCAAAATCTCTTATAAACTCTCCCAAAGACATTATCATCTTGAGTCTCTCCTTTTTACTAAGGGCATCAGCCACCACATTGGCTTTCCCCGAATGATAAAGAATCTCCCAATCATAATTCTTGATTAGCTCTAACCGCCTCCTCTGGCGTATGTTGAGCTCTTTCTACGTAAGAATGTACTAGAGCACTTATGGCTTAGGTAATTCTCGCACTTCTCTCCATACAAGTAGTGCCTCCAATCTTTAGGGCAAAACTATTGCCACGAGCCCAAGCTCATGGGTGGGGATATCGAATTTTATATTCCCTTAATTGTCTTGACATGTACGCGATTTCCTTACCGTGCTGCATAAGCACGCACCCTAAGCCCTTGTGCGAAGCGTCACTACACTTCACAAAATCTCCTTTTTCCCTCCAGCAACGCCAACATAGGGGCCGTCACCAACCTTTGCTTCAGTTCTTGAAAGCTGTTCTCACATTTCTCTGTCCATTCGAACTTCTCAGTCTTACGAGTAAGCCGCGTTAAAGGGGGCTACTATCTTTACAAACTTGAACGAACCTCCGGTAGTGATCGACCAATCCTACCTCTGGTAGTTGACCTAACCATGGTCATCAATTCATCAGTGGTCCTTTATCCATTCTTGTCAGGATCCTCCATGGGATCCTCCTCAGCAACTATCCCTTCTAGGACAACATCCTCAATATCAACATCATCTGGTCCTGCGTTAGGACGCTCTATCGGATCCACAATCCGATCTCCAATTAGTAATAAAATATCATCGCGCTGTTGCTCCTCAACCTCAGGGTTCGGAGTCCCGCTACCATATACGATAACGAACTACGCTCCTATCACGATATTTATAAGGGTTCCCATAAGGGTTTTAACTGTCAGTACTACGTTAGGTAGCCCGACTATGAACTTGGCAAGAGTTCTTATTATCTTAGTTAACTTATTATCTTAACGTCACATCATCTCTGAGGTTTATAACGCTTAGCTCTGATACCATTTCTGTAACACCCCCAGATCCGGGGTCGGGGATCCGGGTTGTCACGGTCTTTCTTTCCACAATATCACTTCACTTAATTAATAATAAATAACCTCATGCTGTGACCCCATACTAACACACACCACAACCCGTTATAGTCTCAGAGATGAAATTGAAATAAGTACAAGTCTTTGAATCCACCATTTAAAAGTTATTACAACCCAAAATGATTACTTGATAAATTTACAGTTAATTGCCATTATCTGCCACAAGTTATAATTATACATAATTTGATTCTCAAAAGTAGATGGTCTGATCTACAATAGATCTACCTCTGCAGCTATAGCAGCTACAACATCAACGGGAAGACGCGGGACGCTTCCCACGCGCTTGCGCTGGGTCTGCTGGAGTCTGGCCATCTTTCCTAACTGTTGTTGTGTGATGAAGAAATAAAGCAAGGGTGAGCAGCAAGCCCACCAAAATAATATGTATAATGATTTACAATATATGAGCCTACTCATAATACTCATGAAAGTCTTGGTCAAAAGAAATGAACCAAGTTTGATATCTTAATGCGATGAAGTCGCAAAATATTCAGTATATATACATATATACTTTTCAAAATATTGGAAGTCCTCTTCCATGCATAATATACACAAAGTCCCAGTGTATAACTGTATAAAAAATATATCGTTGCAAGGTGATCTCATATATCTAACCTTGTTCCAACGTTTTTCTGAAAATCTTTGTCATTCATAAGACAATTATTAATTAGATATAAGTTTAAAAGATGAGGTTACCAAATACCCCAATATACTTATATCTTTCCCAATACTACTTGAACTACCACCGTTCAAGTTATAATCAGTTTCAAAAGTTCATCACATAGATGAGACTACAAGACAAGATTTGAATAGATTCAATCTTTGAAATATTATTGAATGAAATAAAGTTACGAGATACTTTATTTAGTCCCGATATATATATATCCACATATATAAATCTCTTAAATATTTCCTGGAACCTCTGTTATGTAAAGTATGAACAGAGTTTGAAACATCCAATGAATTTTGGAAAGGAAAAGAATTTTGGCATAAACCAGATATCTTGCTGATCAGGCAAAGATACCAATAAGTAACCTTTTCTACTGTAGATGGATGAATTCCTCACCGGTCATCACCCTGGCCGCATTAGGACCTCGCGCTAGACCGTTACCCGGCCCCTCACGCGTTGATGGACTGCCACCCAGCCACTTACACTTTCATAGACCGTACCCTGGCCTGTCGCTTATGCCGACTCAATTAGATGGGCTTACTTCCCGAACGTTGGGCAAGTAATCAATTCATTTACCAAAACTGCAACCTCGTTGCGAATATAAAATACACCACAGAGCCGGATTCCCCAGGTTTTGAGCGAGTATTTAAATCCCCTTAAAAAGGAAGATCTTAAATATAAAAATGAGTTTTGGGATCCGCTCTGACTTTAAAAATCATTTTGAAGACTCGAAAACACTTTAAAGAGTGTTTGGAGTAAAGCTGATTTAATGAAGTAAATCAGTCCCCAGAATATTTAGAAAATGACTGAATATTATTATTTAAATAATATTCCCATAAAGAATAATCTTTATAAAAATAATTGAAGTAGAAGTATTAAAACTTATACTTGAAACGAGTATTAAATAACCAAAGATATACTTATATGAAAGTATTATCTTTATTTGAATAATCGAAAATAAGTTTGATTATTAACACCTTATTCTTTAATAAAATAAAGAATATATTTCAGCAAATAATCGGAGTCATAGATCCTCAAATGAATATTCAAATAATATTCATTAAATAATATAAATTGAGTCATAAGCCCTCGAATGAATATTCAAATAATATTCAATAATAATATAAAAGAGTCATAAGCCCTCGAATAATATTCGAAATAATATTCAAATAAATAAATAAAGTTAAAGTTATCGAATAAACCTTATTCGATTAATAGTTTGGAAAACTATAACCATATATATATATATAAATATATATATATATATATATATATATCCATATCCATATATACAAAATCTACTCGGGATCCTCGACTCCCGGTTTTAGAAAAATATTTTCACCTTTGGGTCCCTATACTAAGGGTATATGCAAGTTACCGCTATTCTCTAGCATATGTATTATCAACTGAACCAACAGATATATATTTCAAGAATATGAAGCAGGCATGCATATATACCATATTACATGCTACAATATATCGCAAGAATTTGCTAAATAACCAATATGCATTTATCGCAAGATCATGCATATACACATATACATCACAACAACAGTATAACGGGTAGAAAACTTGCCTGAGTGACTGGGGGTTACGAATGGCTCGGGACGAGTCTGGTAACCTATAAACAACAAGTAAGTTGGAATTAAACCAAAATCACTTGTAAATCTATACTTTAACTAACTTAGACTCTAACGCTTGTTTTGCGCTCACTGATTTGCTTAAGTCACTCGGGTACCCGCGGCTCCATCATTTTTAATAATTTAACCTTTAAGAGTTTTAAAGAGATTCCTTCGCGAGTGTCTTACCAACTGCCTAACACACTTACCATAAATGTTTCATACATTAATTAACCCTTTTTGGTCTTTAACCTATGTTTCAAAGTAAGGCGAGGGAAAAAGTTTCGTTCGCGAAACGCCGTTACTTGAAACGGTCGTTTCTCCTAAACCGTGCATCAGAATCGAACGAACTATATATCAAAACGAAGCTCGTAACATGAGCTATCTAAACATGGCAGTGGTCATAATCTAGCAGGGGGTTCTCGGGTCCTAATGCTATGCACAAAAACAGTCCAAAGAAAATCGGACGTTACGACGGCTATGTTTACGCGATTTCCCAATTTTTAACCATTCAAAACCAACCACAAACCAACCTCAAATCCAACATACAACCAACATCCATCCTCATCACATCATAACAACCCCAACCAATTCAATTTAATCATCATACTTATGCCTAAACTTAACTTTAATCATACTTAAGTTCTTTTAATCAAAACCACAACATTTACCATTCCATTTCACTACCATTCCAAATCCCAAACTCTAAATCACAACAACAAGCTACAATATCATCCTACCAATTAAAATCATCTTATAATACATAGGGATCTAGGGTTTGGAGATGGTATACCTTCCTTGAAGTGGTGGGATGAGCTAGGAAGCCTTAAGAAGCTTTGAGAAGTCTTAGGAAAGCTTGGATCTTCAAGAAAAACAAGAAAACTTCAAGTTAAAAAACTTGAAAACACTATTCATAGTCTTCTTCTTTGATTAAATGAAGAAGATTGAGAAGGAATCGATGGCTTAAACTCATGGTATAGCCCTAACTAAGCATGAAGATGATTAGGGAATTTACTCACCAATTTAGGAAGCTTGGATCTTGAATTTTTGAAAATTCTTGCCTAATGAATAGTAAAAAGCCGAGAGCTTCAAGAACAAAGCCTTGGTTGCTTTTTGATTTTTGATGAAAATGATTTTTGCTTGGCTTGGTTGCTTGGTTTTTGTGCTTGCTTTAGTCAATTACCTTCTTGCCCTTGAATTTGTGTGGTTACAAAGCCACCACACCTCCTTCCTTCCCATATCATGCTTATGTCATCCTCATGATGTCATCCTCCCTTCCTTGTCCTCTTTCTATTGGTTGGATGACATCATTCCCACTAATCCCTTTGATTAACTTCCTAATCGTTTGCCTAATGACCGCTGATCTGTTATACGGTTCGCTTAACTTTCGTTTTCGTTTATCGTTTGAAGGATCATACCCGGGATCTTATTACTTAGGTTCCTTTAACCTTTCTCAATACATTATATTCCTTTTTATGATCCTCTATTATAATCCTTTAATTTAAATCCTTTTTATCCTGTTACCTTATACTCAATTCTCTCCGTATCTTGTGGATTTCCGGGAAAAACCAAAGTGTTCGGAATTGGATTCTGACGATCTTTACATACACTTATATACTTCATAGAGTACTAATAATATCCCATAAGATCAATAACAGAACCCCTACATAGCGTGGCATGAAAAGTTTTCTCGTTCAGCAAAAACACTATTCATAAGGGTTTCAAAATTTCTCAAAAATTGGGGTTATTACAGTGATGCTGATTTAATAAAATAAATCAGTCCCAATATATTAGAAGATATCTGAATATTATTATTTAAATAATATTCCCATAAAGAATAATCTTTATAAAAATAATTGAAGTAGAAGTTGTAAAACTTATACTTGAAATGAATATTAAATAACCAAAGATATACTTATACGAAACTAATATCTTTATTTGAATAATCAAAAGTGAGTTTGATTATCGACACATTATTCCTTAATAAAATAAAGAATAATAATTAGTAATTAATCGGAGTCATAAGTCCTCGAATGAATATTGAAAATAATATTCATTAATAAAATAAATGGAGTCATAAGCCCTCGAAAGAATATTCAAAATAATATTCATTAATAAAATAAACGGAGTCATAAGCCCTCGAATGAATATTCAAAATAATATTCATTAATAAAATAAACGGAGTCAGAAGCCCTCGAATGAATATTCAAAAACAATATTCATTAATAAAATAAAGTTATCGAATAAACCTTATTCGAATAATAGTTTTGAAAACTATTCATATATATATATATATATATATATATATATATATATATATTATACTCGGGAACATCGACTCCTGGTTTTAGAAAAATGTTCACCTTTGGGTCCCCTATACCAAGGGTATACGCAAATACCGCTTATCTCTAGCATAGGTATTATCGACTGAATTAACAGATATATGTATCAAGATTACGAAACAGGCATGCATATATACCATATCACATGCTACAATATATCGCAAGAATTTGCTAATTTACCATGATGCAACTATCATAAGATAATGCATATACATATGTATACATCACAACAACAGTATAACGGGTATAAAACTTGCTTGAGTGCTCCCGGATAGACTTAAGCTTAGAGTGGGTCCGATAACCTATGAACAACAACATAAGTCGGAATTAAACCCCGGTCGCTTAAGAAACTAGACTTTAACCATTTAGCGTCCTAACGTTCGCTTTCGCGCTTAACGATTCACTTAAGTCTCTCGAGTACCCTCGGCTCCACCATTTTTAATAAATTAAATATTAAGAGTTTTAAGGCGATTCTTTCGCGAGTGCCTTACCAACTTCCTAATACACTTTACATAATTGTTTCATATCCCAATTAGTCATTTAAAGGGCCTTAATCAAGGTTTCAAAGTAAGGCGAGGGGTAATGGTTCGGTCGCGAAACGCCGTTACTTAAAACGGTCGTTTCTCTTAAACCGTACATCGGATTCAAGCGTACCACATATCAAAACGAAGCTCGTAACATGAACTAACTAAACATGGAAATGGTAAAAACCTAACAGTGAGTTCAACGGTTCTGATGTTAAGAACAAAAACAGTCTACGGTAAATCGGGCATTACGACGGCTATGTTTACGCGATTACCCAAATTTATACCACTCCAAATCAACCCACAATCAACCCACAATCAACATCACAACCAAAATCCATCCATACTTCACCATAACAGCCCCAAAAACTCAATATTATCAACTTATACTACTTCCCAATCATGAACTAAAAGCTTACTTAAGTTCTTTAACTAATTATTAAGATTTACAACTCCAAAAACACCACTAAACCAACTAATCTCTACATACACAACAATCAAGCCTCTCATGAACTATAATACTTATATTATGCTCTTAACATTCAATAATAAAGCTAGGTTAAGAGATTATACCTTCCTTGTGAGTGGGAGTAACTAATTAGCTTGGAATCACCCTTGAAAGTCCTTATCCAAGCTTAATCTAAACAAAAATTCAAGAACAAAAATTTAAGTTCTTGAAGAACACTATTCACCCTCTTCTTCCATGATTTTTAGGAATAGATTGTGAAGGAAATTGAAGCTTAGATTCATGGGATAACTATATCTATGTATAAGGAACCTTGGATAATTACCTCATGATTTAACAATGCTTGGATCTTGGATTTTGATTTTTTTTCTCCTTGAAAATGAAGGAAAGCCGAGAGCTTGATGAAGAAAGTGAAATAAACTTTGTGTTTTTGGTGAAAATAAATTGTTGGTTGACTTGGTGGATTTGTTTTGTTTTGATTTATTACCTTTTACCATGGTAACTTTTGTGTGGTTCTTAATCAACCAACAACACACCTTTCTTTGTCATGCTTATGTCACCTTGTTATGTCAACCTCCCCCACTTGTCCTCCTCTTATTGGTTTGATGACATCATCATCCCTAACCTCCTTGATTAACTCTTAATTGCTTGCCCAATGACCGTTGATCTGTTGTGCGGTTAGCTTAACTTTCGTTTTCGTTTATCGTTTGAGGGATCATACTCGGGATCTTATTACTTAGGTTTCCTTAACCTTTCTCAATACATTATATTCCTTTTATGATCCTCTCTTAAAATCCTTGAATTTAAATCCTTTTTATCCTGTTACCTTATACTCAATTCTTTCTGTATCTGGTAGATTTCCGGGAAAAATCAAAGTGTTCGGATTTGGATTCTGACGATCTTTACATACACTTATATACCACATAGAGTACTAATAATATCCCAGAAGATCAATAAAAGAACCCCTACATAGTGTGGCATGAAAAGTTTTTTTATTCAGCATAATCAGCAAAACACTATTCATAAGGGTTTCAAAAATTCCAAAAAATTGGGGTTATTATAGTCTCCCCTCCTTTAAAGGATTCCGTCCCGGAATCAGATAGAAAATGAGTAGGGATACTTTTTTAGCATTGCACTTTCTAACTCTTACGTAAATTTCCCACATTGTGGTTCTACCATCAAACTCTGACTAGTTTGATAACTCTTCTCCTAAGCATTTGTCCATTTTTGATCTATAACTTTTCCTGGTTGCTCCATGTAGGTTACGTCTGGTTGCATGTCTATGCGCTCATATGCCCCTATTTGTCTGGCATCCGAATTACACTTCCTTAACATTGATATGTGGAACACGTTATGAACTTACTACTTGTTCGGGGGTAGGGCTAGCTCATATGCTAACTTCCCAATACGTCTTAATACCTCAATGGGTCCAACAATTCGTAGGCTTAGCTTTCCTTTCTTTTTGAACCTCATCAATCCTTTCGAAGGGATACCTTTAACATTACTAGGTCCCCTATTTCCTATTCTTTGTCCTTTCGTGTCAAATCAACATATTTCTCATGTCTATCTTGGGCTACTACCAGCCGTCCTCTGATTAGATCTATCATATCCTTGGTGCTTTGGACCACTGATGGTCCGAGCATCTTGCGCTCTACAACTTCATCCTAACATAAGGGAGATCGACATTTTCTTCCCTCAAAGATCTCATAAGATGACATCTCGATACCTGACATACGATCTATTATCGTGAGAAAACTCAATCCGCGTTAAGTGATCATTCCAAATTATGTCAAGTCTATTGCACAGACTCTCATTATAGCTTTTAGCATTAGAGCTTTTGCTTCTCAATACCCATTCTTTTCCAGTTCGTAATCGCTACTACCTTCCGTTCCTAATATTATACTGGTTATACTTTTGCTCGTTAGCGTTCTATAACCTTTTAATAACCACGTCAACCTTAGTATCACGAACGCGTTAGAATCGGAATACCACCGTACTGATACTACTTCCTTTAGCTGGTTCCATCTTCGAAAGCTAGATCCATCATATAGAATTAAAGGAATTTGTTGAGAGATCACTATGATCATGAACACTTGTTCTATTGCATAGTTAGTACAGAAGGTGGCCAGCCTTTAGTACTTGACCAGCAATTAAACAACATGTGGTATCCTATTAGGCTTCTATCACACAGATAGATAGTCATTCGGCAATACCTCCCCTTCTGGAAGGGTTGTTCTTCTCAGCTTATATGAAATAAAAAGAAGAGAAAAGAACGAATTGAAGAGAATTGTATATATGAAAAAAATATACTGCCACAAAATGTCTGGCTTGGAACCTACCTCTGAACTATAGAGGTTTGTCATAGGAGAACAAAACATATGTGTGTATATATCAACATCGAGTATTATCGCATCGCATTTTGCATGCTTAAATATTTTTGCTATTCCGTCCATCATTCTATGGACCCATGCTCTTCCTCGAGCTTATACTCAATCACCTTTGAAACTCCCTCGACATCGAAAATCGAATCTGGAATCTCATTTTATACATCATCGTTACTAGAATTCTATGCTTGCACCGCAACCTTCCTCGTATAGTAATACGACTCTCTATTGATAAGAAGGAATAACTATTCAATAGGTAGATAATCTACTTAATTAGTATATCAATGATAACTTATACACCACCACGACCCGATTAGTGGTACTCAATCTCAACATCCATTCCAATACAACTCTCACGGTTGTAATCGACTCATTACTCGCAGAATCATTGCTGCATTACTGTGGTCCATCGCTGACCTACTGTAGTTATTCATTTTCTATGAATCTTAATAGTTAACCATACGGAGTCTATACATGTCGTATCAAATTCTTCTAAGGAGGTAACATGATCACCGTTCATGATTCAGTAAGAATACTCCTGAACTTGACGTACATATGACATGAAGCAGATAAAACTGTAGAAGAGTTTTAATCAAAACAACGATAGCAGGTTAATACCATTCTTAATCAAATGCCTTCAATAGAAGACTTAACTCAAAGGTTTGTTTAGTCCTTTTTGAAACATGGTCCTGGCTTTTTCTCAAGATAGGACCTTCTAAGATAGGTAGCCCGCTCATGGCGATTATACGAATTAAACCTTTACCAAACTACTATTACGGTTGGGTATTGCACAGTCATCAGAAGGAATGTCAATCTTCCAAACCATAAAACAACCTTTACGGCTTCAACCATTATCACTGTATTCCTCTGGCACGAGCACCTATAATTGCTCTCTTACACTTAAAGTGTTTGGCCTTTCCCGATAGTAAAATTTCCTTACAATCAATGTCGTTTGAACGATCTCCAACTAAATTTTCTAACTCATTTCCAATCACTGCTTGTGTGAAGATGTTTTCCTTGTTTTCACCATTCTTAACCTTCTTGACCTTCGTTGGGTTCAATCTATACTTTCTCATGGTTTAACATGTGCCCCACTTGGCATTATTATAATTACCTCATATTTCCTTTATCATTCCTCAAACTCTATTGCCTTTATATTCCTTTCCACTTCAGTTTCTTTTTATTTTTCTTTCTCTTACAATCATTTCATGAACCCACTAATTATTTACTTCAAACATCACGTCGTTCTAGGATTCTTATCCTCCGAACGAATCTTTACAACTTTTACAATCTTAGATTCATAATTCATCATATTCGTCCGCCTTTGTTCTGGCTCTTAAAGCTTTTACACTATCTCCCTAACCTTGGGATTTACTTTCTCGAAAACAATTGACTGAACTTTAATCAGTTTATCATAACCTCTTGCTCCGTGCCTTTCTTGGTCTTTCACCAGTGGGCGGTCTCTCTCTTAGGAGGGTAAGTGATAGAAACAGTCTTTTATGATTCGTCAATCATTTAGAATCTCAAATGATTCCTGTATTTCCTTTAGCCAGGCTCTTTCCTCGACTGGGTCAGCTATTTCCTTGGAACTCTGAGAGCTTAGCGACTTAAAGGTCCTGAAAGAATTTCACACCACATTGTTTCCTCAAGGTGGTGGTTAGGGGTAAAAGTATAAGTTTTGTTTTAGGCAGGTCCATGGATTTCCCAATAGGAGTACCATCCTGGTTCTTCCTATCTTGCTTGACTTCTGTTTTCTCAGTCTAAATATTTCTTCCTACTCCCCATAATTGGGGTCATCTTTTAATTTAAAATCTTCATTTTCCACTTCAATATATTCTGGGTTCCTTATATCTTAATTACGACCTCCCTGATTATCACATTCAAGGTTTGCCCCTAATCTTATTCCTCATGGGGGCACAATGCTTGGAAAAATTTTGAGAATCTCTGGATATTTGTCTTACTTACTTTGCTTAAGTCTTTCCCTCGTTATGTCCTTGCCTGATTGCAAATTATGAATTCTCAAGTTCTATAAACTTCATGGCACTCTCTTAAGTGTTAATAGTGCAATTAACAATATGAACTTATCACAAACAACTGATCTGAACTGAAATTAACGAATATATACATTACCATTTGTTCGAGGGTACAACTACTGAACACATTAAAGAGAATTACATCATTTGATCTGATCGCTTATATCCCAAAAGTACTAACATAGATAATCATCTCGTCATTAAAATTAATCATTCATAACTTAGGCTAATCCTCCAAAAGCGGTGCTACATGAAACCCTTGTCTGATCGCTCTGGCTCTGCACACTACTATGGATCAAGAAATGCGGGCACACACGACATCCCTAACCTGCTCCATCACAGAGGTGATGAGGTCTAAGATAGTGGCAAGTAGAGCTGGATCGATCTGACCCTCAAGATGGCCTCTAGCTGTAACACGGTGCAGTAAGTCGACCCAACAGATCACTCCTAACATTACGGGCCTCAAAAAGGCCACCCAAAGTCATATAATAATCGGCGATAAGAGAAGCCTGAGTGGTTGCATCTAGCAGTCCATGGGGTGTAGGTGGTGAAGACCTAGGAGATCCAAATAAATAACCTAGCTCGGTATCAGGTGATAATGGTGCATGAGATAAATATGGCATTTCCTCAGTAGGTGCTGCGCTCTGTACATGGGAGGGAACAGGAATTGGTGGAACCTCATGGATGTCTTCAGGAACCTCGGGAAGAGAGTCTGATAATGGTATAATTGGTGTTGTGGAAGGCCCCGCCCCTTCTGCCCTCATTAACCTTTGTGCCCTTGGTAACTCTTCATCCTCTAGTGCCACCTTCGCGGCCATTCTTGCTCTGGTAGTCGCCCTGACTACGGTCATCAATTCCTCAGCGGTCCTCTCTTCATTCTCGTCAGGATCCTCCACGAGATCCTCCTCAGCAACAATCCCTTCTGGGATAACATCCTCAACCGCAACATTCTCAATATGAATCTCATCCGGTCCCTCGTTAGGGTACTCTATCGAATTCACAATTTGATCTCCAACATGTAATAAAATATCCTCATGCTGATGCTCCTGAACCTCAGGGTTCGGTGCCCCGCTGCCCTATACGAGAATGAACTATGTTACTATCATAATATTTATAAGGGTTCCCGTAAGGGTTTTAACTGTCAGTACTACGTTAGGTAGCCCGACTATGAACTTGGCAAGAGTTCTTATTATCTTAGTGAACTTATTATCTTAACGTCACATCATCTCTGAGGTTCATAACGCTTGGCTCTGATACCATTTCTGTAACACCCCCAAATCCGGGGTCGGGGATTCGGGTTGTCACGAGTTCCATTTCCCTTATCAATACTTAATCTTAACAGTCAACCAACTACTGAGTACTGTGACCCCACAATATACACACACACACCACAAGTTATAGTCTCAGAGATGAATACCAAAAATAGCACAAGTCATTTTATTCCACAATTATAAACCGTTATACCTTAAAAGGGTTTCTGAATAATTTACATATTCCTTGCCATTATTACAATTCATATTATACATAAGTCTGGTACATCAGAAGTTGAAAGTCTAGCCTATTGGTAATTTCTACCTCAGCTACAGCGGCATCAACACTTCCAGAAAACTGCGGAACGTTTCCTAACCGCTTGCGAATTGGAAGTTTGGTCATGTTCATCTTTTCTATCTGTTGTTGTGTGATGAAAGAAGAAAGCAAGGGTGAGCATCCCACCGAAATAATATGTATAATAATTATCAATATATGAGCATTCTCATAGTACTCATGAAAGTCTTGGTCAAGAAGAATTGAACCAAGTTGATATCTTAACGCGACCAAGTCACAAAATATTCAGTATATATATATACATATATACTTTTCACAATCTTTGAAATCTTCTGACATGTACAATATACACAGAGTTCCAGTTTATAACTGTATAAAAAATCATTGCAAGGTGATCTAATATATCTAACCTTATCTCAACGTTTTTCTGAAACCTTTGTCATTCATAAGACAATCATGAACTAGATATAAGTTTAAAAGATGAAGTTACAAGATACTCCAATATACTTATATCTTTTCCGAATACTACTTGAACTACCACCGTTCAATGTATAAATAGTTCCTCCCATAGATTAAGCTACAAGACAAAACTTGTATAGAATCAATCTTTAAAATATCATCAAAATAAAATGAAGTTACGAGATACTTCATTTGATGCAAACATCATTTTGAAAACTCGACCCTGCCAACACTCAACAATCGCCCAACCGTAGCCTTTCTATCGAAGTGCTCTGGGTAGTGTTGCAGAAATATCCAATTGGATGATGAACTCATTACGGGAGTTTGCCGCGCCAGGAAGACCACTTACGATGATCATTCGTAGTAGTACAACCCCACCATTTTCTACATGTAGAGGAGAACCTGTCGGATTTACTTGTCAACCGAACACTGGACTCATAAGGAATGGACCGTCTTAGCGGAACTTCCGGGCCATTTGGGCCAATATAATAAGGCTGGGCCGGCGCTACTCGACCACTTACGCCACTCCTAGTTCAGATGAAATCCATGACTCTGAAACGTAAAGCTCGTCCCCCATTTCCCCAAGTAGAAACTTGTTGATACGGCTCCACCAAGAAGTCGTATCTAGTTGGAAAGGGAAACTCACCGATATTTCCCAGGCGATGCCTGTTAATGGATTAACTTGTTCCAAGAATTTTACTTCCCGAGTGTTGGGTAAGTAATCAAAAACTCTTTTATCAAAATAGCAACCTTGTTGCGAATATGAAACACACCACAGAGCCGGATCCCTCAGGTTTTGAGCGAGTATTTAAATCCCCTTCGAAAGGAGGATCTTAAATATAAAAATGAGTTTTGGGATCCGCCCTAACCTTTAAAATCCTTTTGAAGACTCGAAAACATTTTTTTAAGAATGTTTGGTGTGATGCTGATTTAATAAAATAAATCAGTCCCAATATATTAGAAGATATCTGAATATTATTATTTAAATAATATTCCCATAAAGAATAATCTTTATAAAATAATTGAAGTAGAAGTTGTAAAACTTATACTTGAAATAAATATTAAATAACCAAAGATATACTTATACGAAAGTAATATCTTTATTTGAATAATCAAAAGTGAGTTTGATTATCGATACATTATTCCTTAATAAAATAAAGAATAATAATTAGTAATTAATCGGAGTCATAAGTCCTCGAATGAATATTCAAAATAATATTCATTAATAAAATAAACGGAGTCATAAGCCCTCGAATGAATATTCAAAATAATATTCATTAATAAAATAAACGGAGTCATAAGCCCTCGAATGAATATTCAAAATAATATTCATTAATAAAATAAACGGAGTCATAAGCCCTTGAATAAATATTCAAAATAATATTCATTAATAAAATAAACGGAGTCAGAAGCCCTCGAATGAATATTCAAAATAATATTCATTAATAAAATAAAGTTATCGAATAAACCTTATTCGAATAATAGTTTTGAAAACTATTCATATATATATATATATAAATATATATATATATTATACTCGGGAACATCGACTCCCGGTTTTAGAAAAATGTTCACCTTTGGGTCCCCTATACTAAGGGTATACGCAAATACCGCTTATCTCTAGCATAGGTATTATCGACTGAATCAACAGATATATGTATCAAGATTACAAAACAGGCATGCATATATACCATATCACATGCTACAATATATCACAAGAATTTGCTAATTAACCATTATGCATCTATCACAAGATAATACATATACATATGTATACATCACAACAACAGTATAACGGGTAGAAAACTTGCATGAGTGCTCCCGGATAGACTTAAGCTTAGAGTGGGTCCGATAACCTATGAACAACAACATAAGTCGGAATTAAACCCCGGTCGCTTAAGAAACTAGACATTAACCATTTAGCGTCCTAACGTTCGCTTTCGCGCTTAACGATTCACTTAAGTCGCACGAGTACCCTCGGCTCCACCATTTTTAATAAGTTAAATATTAAGAGTTTTAAGGCGATTCTTTCGTGAGTGCCTTACTAACTGCCTAATACATTTTACATAATTGTTTCATATCCCAATTAGTCATTTAATGGGCCTTAACTAAGGTTTCAAAGTAAGGCGAGGGGTAATGGTTCGGTCGTGAAATGCCGTTACTTAAAACGGTCGTTTCTCCTAAACCGTATATCGGATTCAAGCGTACCACATATCAAAACGAAGCTCATAACATGAACTATCTAAAAATGGCAATGGTCAAAACCTAACAGTGAGTTCAAGGGTTCTGATGTTAAGAACAAAAAAGTCTACGGTAAATCGGGCATTACGACGGCTATGTTTACGCGATTACCCAAATTTATACCACTCCAAATCAACCCACAATCAACCCACAATCAACATCAAAATCAAACTCCATCCATAATCACCATAACAGCCCCAACAACTCAATATTATCAACTTATACTACTTCCCAATCATGAACTAAAAACTTACTTAAGTTCTTTAACTAATTATCAAGATTTACAACTCCAAAAACACCACTAAACCAACTAATCTCTACATACACAACAATCAAGCCTCTCATGAACTATAATACTTATATTATGCTCTTAACATTCAATAACAAAGCTAGGTTAAGATTATACCTTCCTTGTGAGTGGGAGTAACTAATTAGCTTGGAATCACCCTTGAAAGTCCTTATCCAAGCTTAATCTAAACAAAAATTCAAGAACAAAAATTTAAGTTCTTGAAAAACACTATTCACCCTCTTCTTCCATGATTTTTAGGAAGAGATTGTGAAGGAAATTGAAGCTTAGATTCATGGGATAGCTATATCTATGTATAAGGAATATTGGATAATTACCTAATGATTTAACAATGCTTGGATCTTGGATTTTGATTTTTTTCTCCTTGAAAATGAAGGAAAGCCGAGAGCTTGATGAAGAAAGTGAAATAAACTTTGTGTTTTTGGTGAAAATGAATTGTTGGTTGACTTGGTGGATTTGTTTTGTTTTGATTTATTACCTTTTACCATGGTAACTTTTGTGTGGTTCTTAATCAACCAACAACACACCTTTCTTTGTCATGCTTATGTCACCTTGTTATGTCACCCTCCCCCACTTGTCCTCCTCTTATTGGTTTGATGACATCATCATCCCTAACCTCCTTGATTAACTCTTAATTGATTGCCTAATGACCGCTGATCTGTTGTGCGGTTAGCTTAACTTTCGTTTTCGTTTTCGTTTATCGTTTGAGGGATCATACCCGGGATCTTATTACTTAGGTTTCCTTAACCTTTCTCAATACATTATATTCCTTTTATGATCCTCTCTTAAAATCCTTGAATTTAAATCCTTTTTATCCTGTTACCTTATACTCAATTCTTTCTGTATCTGGTAGACTTCCGGGAAAAATCAAAGTGTTCGGATTTGGATTCTGACGATTTTTACATACACTTATATACCACATAGAGTACTAATAATATCCCAGAAGATCAATAAAAGAACCCCTACATAGTGTGGCATTAAAAGTTTTCTTATTCAGCATAATCAGCAAAACACTATTCATAAGGGTTTCAAAAATTCCAAAAAATTGGGGTTATTACATTGCTTCAGTCCATAAAGTGCTTTCAGAAAATAATAGACATATTCTGGAAAATTTGGATCCTCAAAACCAGGAGGTTGACTAACATATACTTCTTCCTCCAAATCTCCATTCAGAAAGGCACTTTTGACATCCATTTGATAGACCTTGAAATTGGCATGGGCTGCATAGGCTAAGAAGATTCTGATGGCTTCAAGTCTTGTAACAGGAGCAAAAGTTTCATCAAAATCTATTCCTTCTTGCTGACAATAACCCTTAGCAACCAATCTAGCTTTATTCCTGATTACTATGCCATTTTCATCCATCTTGTTTCTGAATACCCACTTGGTGTCTATTGGATTCTTTCCTTTAGGCTTGGGTACCAGCTTCCATACTTTATTCCTTTCAAATTGGTTTAGCTCCTCCTACATAGCTAAAATCCAATCAGGATCTAACAAAGCTTCTTCTACCTTCTTTGGTTCTTCCTTTGATAGAAAACTGTTGTATAGACATTCTTCCTGAGTTGCTCTTCTTGTTTGAACTCTAGAAGAAACATCACCAATGATAAGCTCAAAGGGGTGATCTTTTATCCATTTCCTTTGTTGAGGTAGATTAGCTCTAGATGAAGAGGCCTCATGATTGTCTTGATGTGTGATTGAGTTTTGATTGCTAGAAACTCCCCCTGAGTTTGTGGATCTTTGATTTGAGAAAGGGGTACTTTCTATAGGTGATCTACCTTGACTTCCTACTCCTTTTGATAATCCGACGGATGGTGAATTTTGAGTACCGACGGATGAGGCAGGTTGTCTTCCAACGGATAACACAGATTGCCTTCTGACGGATGAAGCATTATGCAACTCGACGGATGTTGAGTTTTATGCTTCATTGGTGGTAGATTTGTCTGCATTATCCTTAGACACTGTTTCTTGATCACTCTCATCATCACTTTTATCACTAACCATCTCAACATTGTCGAATTTGAGGCTCTCATGGTAATCTCCATCTTCCAGTCCTTCAATCTTTTTATCATCAAACACAACATGTATAGATTCCACAACAATGTTGGTTCTTAGATTGTAGACTCTATATGCTTTACCAACAGCATATCCAACAAAAATTCCTTCATCTGCTTTAGCATCAAACTTTCCATTTTGATCAGTTTGATTTCTCAGGATATAGCATTTGCAGCCAAAAACATGAAGAAAGTTTAGTGTTGGCTTCTTGTTCTTGAACAATTGATAGGAGCCATGCATCTTGCTTGATTAATCAGAGAAATGTTCTGAGTGTAGCATGCAGTATTTACAGCTTCAGCCCAGAAATATGTTGGTGGTTTAGATTCTTCAAGCATTGTCCTTGCAGCTTCAATAAGTGATCTGTTCTTCCTTTCCACTACTCCATTCTATTGTGGAGTCCTTGCTGCTGAAAACTCATGCAAGATCCCATTTTCCTCACAAAATGCTCTCATGACATAGTTCTTGAACTCAGTTCCATTGTCACTCCCGATTCTTCTAACTTTGAAATCAGGATGATTGTTAACTTGCCTTATGTGATTGATGATGATTTCACTAGCCTCATCTTTAGACTTTAGGAAATATGTCCAAGAGAACTTTGAGAAATCATCTACAATTACTAGGCAAAATCTTTTCCTTGAAATTGACAATACATTGACTGGTCCAAACAAATCCATGTGAAGCAGTTGCAGAGGCTCTTCAATTACTGAATCAAGTTTCTTCCTGAATGATGCTTTAATCTGCTTCCCTTTTTGGCAGGCATCACACAGTCCATCCTTTGTAAACTCCACTAGAGGAATGCCTCTTACTAGTTCTTTCTTTACCAGTTCATTCATGGTCTTGAAGTTTAAATGGGATAGCTTCTTGTGTCATAGCCAACTTTCATCTTGACTTGCTTTACTAAGAAGACAAGTTACAGATTCAGCTTTAGTTGAGTTAAAATCAGCTAGGTACATATTTCCTCTTCTCATACCAGTGAGAACCACTTTGTTGCTTTGATTATTAATCACAACACAGGCTTCTTTGTTGAAGGTTACTGAATTGCCTTTGTCACAAAGCTGGCTGATACTCAACAAATTGTGTTTGAGACCATCCACTAAGGCAACCTCCTCTATGATGACATTATCCTTTGAAATCAAGCCATATCCCACAGTATAACCCTTGCTGTCATCTCCAAAAGTAATACTTGGGTCAGCTCTCTCCTTAAACTCTGTGAGCAGGGTAGAATCACCAGTCATGTGTCTTGAACAACCACTATCTAAGTACCAAAGATTCCTTCTGTTTCCCTGCACACATCAAAATCAAATCAAGTTGATTTTGGTACCCAAGTTCCTTGGGTCCTGCCTTGTTAGCTTTCTTCTTCTGTTTCTTAGGTCTGAACTCATTTGACTTAGGAATTTCAGATTCTTCCTTAGTCATTTGGGTTGGGCCTTTGAAATCATTTAATGCAACAGAATTATCATGCATATTATAGCTACCAGGAAATGGCATGCTTGGAGTAAACATATTATTCCAGTAGGGCATGCTAAATGGCATTTGAAGCATACTGTATGCAGCATAATATGGATTAGGTGCAAATGGCATATTAGCAAACTGTGTGTTCATGTTCTGTGTAGGCATAGCATTAACAGGCATGGGAGGCATTGCATTTATGTTAGGAAATTAAGACTGAACAGACATGGGAGTAGGCATGGCAGATTTGCAATTAACAGACAAATGATTTACACTACCACACTTGACACATATTTTTCTAGGAGCATATTTATCAGGTGTGTAGTTATTGTGTTTGTTAATCCCTACTTTACCATTCCTATTGTTTTTCCTTTTAGTCTCTGTTTTTACCTCAATTTTCTCAAGTCTGTCACTTAACTGTTTGACAGTCATGTGACCAACATTAGCCTTTTTCCCTTTCTTAACTTGACTTGACTCTCCTAAAACAAAGTTCTTGGAAACGGACCCATACTTCTCATTTAGCTTGATTAGTTTGGCTTTGCTAATGGGCTCACAGCCGACAGATGAGGATTTTCATCTTTCGACGGATAACACTTTTTGTTATCCGGCGGATAGTCCTCATCATCCATCGAGTCTACATCTGTCAGCAAACCATCTACCAAATTAGGTTATAGTTTCTCTTTATTCTTTTTCCAGGCTTCATCACAAAAAGACTCAATTCCTTGAACTTTGGTGATTTGAGCATGGACATCCCTGGATGTTTTCCATGCTTTAATCACCTCTTATTCACGCTCGAGCTACTTCTTTAAAATCTCTTCCTTTTTCAAGGACTCAGTTAATTCCTCCTTGACAATCTTACACTCAATTCTTAGTTTCTCAAAATCAACAAACTGAGACTCAAGCACATTATTCCTCTCACTTAAAAACAAGTTGTTTTCTTTGATTCTAGCATTTTTTTAGTAAGAGACTTAAGTGTAACACGCAAATGATACAATTATGTAGACATGTAATTTATGGCATCATTACACTCAGCTTTAGATAAATGTGCAAGGTTTGTAGTGATTACCTGATTGCTTGAGGAACTTGTCTCTGTTTCATCAGACTTGGCCATTAGGGCTAGATTGACATAGCTGACATCTTCATCTTCATCCAAACCATCTGCTGCCCAGTCATTCTCTTGTGTAATAAAAGCCCTTTCCTCTTGTTTGAGTAGATCAAAGTATTTTTGCTTATAATCCACAGACTCAAACCTCTTCTTACTGGAATCTAACTTTCTACACTCATTTGCAAAATGCCCTGCCAAGCCACATTTGAAACATTTGAATTTTGACTTATCCACCATGTTTCTATTTGGCTTGGCTGCTTCAAAGTTCTTTTTGAACTTGAGCTTGGAAAATCTCATGGAAAGAAATGCTAGGTGCTCATCAATGTCCTCCATGTCATCTTGGCTCAATGAATTTTCACTTTCTACTGCAAGCCCCTTGCCCTTATTCTCACAGACCTTTGAAGTTGATTCTACAGCTTCCATCTTCACTTCCTTCTCCTTTTCCAAATCAGTAACTAGTGCAATGGATCCTCCTTTCTTCTTTCCTCTCTCCATCCTTTCATCCTGCTCTATCTCAAGCTCATAGGTCTTCAGGATGCCATAAAGTCTCTCCAAAGTAAACTCTTTATAATCTTGTGAGTTTCTTAATGAGACTGTCATTGGTTTCCATTCCTTTGGAAGAGATCTAAGGAATTTCATATTAGAGTCTTTAGTCTAATAGACTCTTCCATGCAACTTAAGAGCATTTAGTAGTTTTTGGAATCTACTAAAAATGTCAGCGAGTGACTCACTTTCCTCATTGTGAAAATGCTCATATTGCTGAATTAAGAGCTGCATTTTATTTTCTCTAACTTGCTCAGTGCCATCACAGATTATCTGTATAGTATCCCAGACTTCCTTGGCAGTTTTGCATTTAATAATGTTGTCAAACATGTCTGCATCAACTCCATTGAACAGAATGTTCATGGCCTTTTTATCCTTCCTGACTTGTTCAATATTAGGATCAGACCATTTGTGCCTTGGTTTGGGAACTGATGGCTCGTTTCCTGTTGCAGCTCTCATTGGAACATGAGGACCTCTTTCTATGCAGTCCACATAGGCCTTATCTTCAGAAAGCATATGAAGATGCATCTTTACCTTCCAATGATGGTAATTATCTTTATCTAGAAAAGGAATCTTGACTACAACGTCTTTCTTGTTCATCTTGCTGAATTGTTTTGATCTTTAAACTCTTTGTAGATTAAGAGCTTGCTCTGATACCAATTGTTAGTCCCTTAAAAATATAGCAAGAATTACAGAAGGAGGGTTGAATGGAATTCTTGAACCTTTTTCTCGAAATAAAAATGTTCAACTCGAATATAGATATAAATGTTTTGATTAGCACAATGCGGAATAGAAACTTAATTGAATCAAAACATAAGTAATTAAAAACAGGAGTCTTTAAAATCTTTCTGGTGGATTTAAACAATTCCACCAAAGATATATATTATATATCGAGAGGACTCTGTGTGCAAGAATGCTCACAGCTGCTTACAAATTGAACTACTGAGAATACAGGGAAATGCTAATGATTCTGCTTACAAAGATTTCTCTGTTTTTGTTTCTCAACACTTAACTTTTTATTTGCTATGTTCTTGGTTTTATATATTACCAAGATTACAAAGTCAAAAGGACTGAATAAATATAAAAACTATCAGTCTTAAGCTTTGCTACTTTTCGTCCTCTATTACCCAGTTAATGGGCTTCCACAGTAGATTTGTATACATCTCGACGGCTGTGCTCAGCTTTCACTGTTCAACTGCTGTTTGAATTCTTTATATGATCATCCGTTGGATTTTATGAACATTCGTTGGATATATGATCATCCGTCGACTTTCTGAACATCCGTTAATGGCTTCATTGATCATCCGTCGACTGCTATGCTAAACATCTGTTGATAGACATTTGATCATCTGTCGATGGTTTTGTTAATCATCCGTCGGTAGCTATTTTGGCATTTGACTTCATTTCACTTATACAGAATTACAAGACACCATTTATATACAATTAATCAACCTATTCTGCATATCTAGTTAAAGTCAACATGACTTATAGGCTACTACAGAATCTATACAAAGATGTATACAGAACTGTGCTACAGACTTATTATTACATAAGCTACTCACTCGATGGATAATAAGTCATCATCCGTCGGGACTATAATGAGTTATCCGTCAGGACTATAATTCTTATCCGTCGAGTGCTATATTATTTCACTAAGTAAAATCCACTTAGATGTTTTGTTTATGAGATCATCAAGTACACAACATATGCACAACAGTTACAGGCATGGTAACATATATGAATCCAGATTTTCAACAAACTCTGATGGTTCTGCAATTGGTCTGTTATGTAGAGCATAAATTGAAGAAAGCTGGAATTGGCACAAGAGACTCTCTCATTTAAATTTCAACAACATAAATGAGCTAGTAAGGAAAGATCTTGTAAGAGGACTGCCAAAATCAGTATTTGCTCTGTCACACCCCCAACTTAACCAGCAAAATTAAATATAACTATTACATTATTTAAAAATAAATAAACATAACCAAATCCAAGATCTTACAGTTTAGGGTTTGGAACAGCCCAACACTACCATCTATTACAACTGATTTTAAATATCGAGTCCTCACACAAAACTACTATCTCTTATTCTACCTGAGCTCAAACATAAGCATCAGCATCACAGGTCTTATGGGCGGTCTGCTTGAATCTAACCATAGCTGCTAGCTGTAATATCAGGGTAAAGCAAGGAGTGAGCCAAATGCTAAACAAGTGCTAATCAATACGATACAAAACATAAGTCGAGATATATATTAAAGAATGTCAATGAGAGGACATAACCAATGATATCGAGAGATAAAACTTTTGGGTGGTGGCATCATTTTGTTTGTATCAAAATAACTTCAAAATCATACTTTTAATCAAAATCATTTTATGACGCTACGGAATACAGCCGGTGATCATCCGCGAAGTAATCCCGAACCTCGCTGGGTTCTACAACATTAATGGGAATCCCTAGGCAACTTTTAAGCCTAATATAAGTGTGGAAAGGACTCGCGTCTCAGTCCAGATCCACTATTCAAGAAAATGTTTATCCCTCTTTGGGACCAAAACCCCACATTTTATTTATTTCAAAAAATGATGCCGAATTATAACAAAATCTCTTTTAACAGAAACATTTTATCAAGTAATTATAGATCTACTCGAAACACGGGAAATATGGTACTAAATTTCAGGGCCATGATCCACAAAACTATACTCTATTAGGTTAACTGAATGGTTTTCATATATCAAAGTTTGGACAAGGGAATTTAGCGAGGCTATTGGATATTATGAAGGGTAATGCCAAACTGGGCTTAAAGCAATGGTTTCTCATCAAGGTTCAAGTGCTGGATCATCAAGAAGGTGAGCTTTATGAACACTAAGGGTGTTAAGGTATGAAAAAATGATCTTTAGCTCAGGATTTATCAGAATTGTCAAGCTTTAGGATAAGAAAGAGGGGTAATCAATGAGGAATCACTTTGATAAATATCTGGCTTTCAGGGTTCAAGGTAAAGTTCTATAGGGGTTCAAGTATCAGGATGAGATATCAATACTTAGGAATCATTAGCATGTTAATCAAGAGAATCAACCAAGAGTTGTAACTACCCTTTCTTTTATCATGGCATTCAAATTACTTTAAATTACTATCATGATAAGACTTTTGAACTACTTGCAATACGTACTCAAGGGTTCATGACATTTCAAGGATAAACATAAGATACGCTTGACTTAAATATATATATCAAAATGACTCAGGATATTTGCATCGATATAACTGAACTATTTATAGTGAATACGAAAGACAAGTTGAATCACTTGCCTTGAGAAAGGCTGGTCTAGTCTGACTGGTAGGAGCAACTGGAAGCTTCACTCGACCTTTATGGCAAGTTTTCCCTCGTCTCGAGATCCTACATAAATAATAGTAATCCTCATTATAATATATCCTCACCAACTTAACCTATTTACAATCCGAATTTAAACACGGATGGCACTTAGGCCTATATGCACTTAATTTATATTCACCTTTAAATTATAATTGCATACACATAGCCACATAATCACATATCATATATTAATACCAAATAACACCATATACACCATAATGTAACACTTGTCTTGGATGATCTCGACTCACAACTTAAGTCACTTGGTCGCTAAACTAGACAAAGTCTTCTAATTTTTGGATTCCTAACTCGATGTTCCTTTACTAAACTATCCAAGACCTATTGACCCTCACTTGGGCATTTTGCTCTACTGACCTTATACTATCTTACAACTATGGTGGTCAACCTAAATCTCACTCCTAAGTGCTCTAAAACTATGTGATAAGTGTAAGTGCTCACTGGTGCAAATTTTAGAATGATATCTGTGGTTTCTTGAGTGTATTAGAAACTCTTAATCTACAAGTTTTCCTTCAAAACTTTTACACAAGACTCTACTGACCTAAGGGAATCTCCCAAACTTAATGTGGCTCAAGGGCCTGGCTTGGGCCTTCTTGGGCCTAAGCTCAAAGTCCATGGTTCCCCTGTTTTTCTGGGCAGAAAATGTCCTGACTTGAATTAACTTGCGACACATGGTTCTAACTCATATCCTATGATCTATGGTTGGAAAAACTTCTCTGACACTCCCTCTAACTAATGCCCAACAGGGTCTAATGAGGGCCTACCCATGACATGGTCAAATCTCCCTATTTCTAAGTTGCAACAAAACTGTCCCCTGCTGGACATATTTTGTTATTCTACTTGTGCACCTAACCAAATGACATGCAAACCTCCAACCAACACCTAAAACCTTTTATATACTCCCAATACTAACTTCTGGTGGCTTGGTCCTCAAAGTGAACATCAATGACATGGTCAAAACTCACTCTAAACCTCAGGATACTAAACTGATTTTCTGCAGAAACTATGACTCTCCTTTCTCTAAGGCTTTTACTTGACAAACTCAACCACCAACAACCCAATACCCAAACCAAGACTTAGACATGGTGATCTACTGAACTAAATCCCTTATACTCAAAATAATCTTGGTGGAGATCATCCTTACCTAAGGTGCAATTATGGCAAAACAAAAGAAACCACATTTCACAACTCACAAATCATCAAGTTTTTGAAACAACAAGTTATGCATTTTTATAAAAGATATACACGAATTATTACCATGCATCAGGAAGCATTAATCAATATTAACTCTTTATTCCTACTGAAATTAAAGCTTACTAATAAAATCCTTCCTAATGATCAAAATCTTCCAACATATCAAGAGAAATCCACATGCATGTGTAACTTCGAGTTTTGCAAACCAAAACAACATATTTTCTAAATATATTCTATCATAAAATTGACATGCAAGCCTAGCATAAGCTATACCTAGATGATCACTTATCATGCAAAGAGTTTTATCAAATTTTCACTACAAGTTTCATGCCATTATCACATAAACATACAAAAATTGAACCAAGCAAGAAGAATGATCTCTAGGACCATTCATTCGGCTCCCTTAAGGTCATGGCCGAATGAAATGGAAGGGAATGGCCATTTAACATCAAGAGTTTCTTTCTCAAGACTTGGCACTTCACCATTCCTTGTAGTCCTCTCAAAAATAACCTTAAATCCACAAAAAATCAAGGTTGTACTTTGAGTTTCAACTAAAACCTTAACATGCAACTTTAATACTTAAACTTTTTACTCAAAAGTCCTTGGAATATATGTGATCATGGTATGGGAAGTAACATTTACTTGTGTAGAAGGTGGAAACTTGGTGGAGGAATGAAGAAAATGGGGAGGAGGTTGGTTTCGGCTGAAAAACTGAGAGAAGGAGGGGGAGGGCCGAGAGTGAGGGAGTGAGGAGGGTGGGAGGAGAAAGTGTGATGGTGAGTGGAGTGGATGATCATATCAATTACTTGCTTTATGGTTTTTGATTTGGAAAATGTGAGTGGTAATGAGAATTGACAAGACTATCCCTCCACTTATACTTGGTTCATTTTGCATGCAAGGGTAAAGAAGGAATTTGGCTAGAAAAATAAGAGTTAGTGGGGTTGGAATTGTCTCTTTAGCCCTTTGAATTGAATAGAGAAGGATTTGCATGCAAGGACAACCATGTAATTTGCTAATTATGACAACTAACATTTATAAAGATTTATTTTTATAAAATAAAATACAAGTTCAAAAATTATAAAATTTATACTATAAAATAACTTGGATTTTTAGAAATTTTATAAAACCACTTTTGAATTTTGTGAACAAAATAACTTTTAAAAAGATATTTATTCAAGGTTTAAAATATTCCTTATAAATCAAAAATAAAAGAAATAAATAAACTTTTGCTTTGAAAAAAAATCATATACCACATAACGAAAATTTAAGACGCAGAAATTCTCATTCACACAAACATACAATAGTTGAATATATTGGCATTCGGCTTTAAAATTACACCAAATTTATAATTAATATTACACGAAAATGCCGGTTGTAACATCCTCTCCCCCTTAAGGGATTCTGTCCCCAGAATCTAAGAGAACAGATGAGGATACCGGGAACGCATATCGGACTCTAACTCCCAAGTCGATTCTTCGACCTTAGGGTTCCTCCAAAGTACTTTTACTAACTTTACTGACTTATTTCTAAGACTCTTCTCTTGCCAGTCGAGTATTTTGACCGATTGCTCCACAAATGACAGGTCTGCCTGAATTTCTACTGGTTCATATTCTATCACATGGCTAGCATCAGAATTGTACTTCTTAAGCAACGACACATGGAACACATTATGCACATGCTGATACTGAGGTGGTAAGGCCAACTCGTAGGCCACCTTCCCCACTTGACTCAAAATTTCAAAAGGACCTATATATCTAGGTGCTAACTTCCCTTTCTTCCCAAATCTAGACAACCCTTTTCTAGGTGACACCTTCAACAAAACAGCTTCGCCAATTTGGAATCGAACATCCTTACGCACTGGATCCGCATACTTCCTTTGTCTATCTTGAGCAGCAAGCAACCTTTTCTGAATTAACTTGACTGTGTCATGCAACTGTTGTACCAATTCCGAGCCGAGAATTCTTCCTTCTCCTACTTCATCCCAACTTGTTGGTGATCTACATTTTCGCCCGTACAAAGCTTCGTATGGTGGCATGCCAATACTGGAATGATAGCTATTGTTGTAAGAGAATTCAATCAACGGCAAGTGGTCGTCCCAACTTCCTGCAAAATCGATTGCACAACTGCGCAACATGTCTTCGATGGTTTGAATTATCCTTTCGCTCTGACCATCAGTCTGCAGGTGGTATGCCGTGCTCATATTCAACTTCGTGCCAAGACATTCTTGAAATTGCTTCCAGAATCTCGAGTTAAATCGGGGATCTCTGTCTGAAACTATTGATACGGGTACTCCATGCCTTAGTATGATTTCACGCACATACAGATGAACCAATTTGTCTAATGACGACTTCTCGTTAATTGGAAGGAAATGCGCTGACTTCGTAAGACGATCAACTATAACCCATATAGCGTCATGACCGGATTTCGTTCGCGGTAGTCCTACCATAAAGTCCATAGCGATATTTTCCCATTTCCATTCTGGAATCTTTAGGGGCTGAATTAATCCGCTTGGTCGTTGATGTTCTGCCTTCACTTTCTGACAAGTATAACACTTCACAACCCATTCCGCTATGTCTCGCTTCATATTTGGCCACCAAAAGTTTTTCTTTAAGTCCCGATACATCTTGGTACTCCCAGGATGGATTGAAAACTTCGAATTGTGGGCTTCGTGTAGGATCTCATTCTTTAATTCAGGTACATGAGGAATCCAAATTCTGGAAAAAAAACCTTAGTATCCCTTGCTCATCCCTTTGAGTATTAATCTCCTCTCCAGATAACTGATTCTTCTCTTTCTTCATTACTTCTTCTTGACACTTCTTTATCTTTTCCACTAGTGTTGGCTGAAAGGTCATTGCACAACAAACTTCCTCAACTTTTCCGCAATCACAAAGTTTCAGTTCAAATCTCTTGATTTCTTCAGATAATTCCTTTGATGTTGTCATCATATTCAGTCTCTCCTTCCTACTTAGAGCATCGGCCACAACATTCGCCTTTCCAGGATGGTAATTTATCGAGCAGTCATAGTCCTTGATCAATTCCAGCCATCTCCTCTGCCTCATATTGAGCTCCTTCTGAGTGAAAATGTACTTTAAACTCTTATGATCTGTGTAGATTTCACACTTTTCTCCGTAGAGGTAATGTCTCCAAATCTTAAGTGCGAACACTATGACGGCTAGTTCCAAGTCATGCGTCGGGTACTTCAACTCATGCGGTTTCAACTGTCTTGACGCATACGCAATCACCTTACTATGTTGCATTAACACACAGCCCAATCCCTTATCTGAATATCACAAAGTTTCCTTGGTCATCTGGAAGCACTAACACCGGAGCTGTTACCAATCTCTGCTTCAACTCTTGAAAGCTATCCTCACATTCTGCACTCCATTCAAACTTTTGATTCTTTCTGGTTAACTTGGTCAATGGCGTGGCAATTTTT
This sequence comes from Apium graveolens, assembly GCF_009905375.1. NCBI lineage: Eukaryota > Viridiplantae > Streptophyta > Magnoliopsida > Apiales > Apiaceae > Apium > Apium graveolens. The sequence goes on along the minus strand of NC_133648.1, from coordinate 53,067,507 downwards.
GAAAAATCCTTGACGAACCTTCTATAGTATCCTGCCAATCCTAGAAAACTTCGCACTTCCGTAGGAGTCTTTGGCCTCTCCCAACTCATAACTGCCTCAATCTTTGCCGGATCCACTTTAACTCCTTCATTTCCAATGACATGCCCCAAAAATTGAACTTCCTTTAACCAAAACTCACATTTGGTAAACTTGGCATACAACTTCTCTTGACGAAGTATCCCCAATGCTATCCAGAGATGCTGCTTATGTTCTTCTTCCGACTTAGAATAAATAAGGATGTCATCAATGAATACCACTACAAACTTGTCCAAATACTTCTTAAATACTCGATTCATCAGATCCATAAATGTGGCCGGGGCGTTGGTCAATCCAAACAGCATTACTAGGAATTTATAATGCCCATATCTGGTCCTAAATGCTGTTTTGGGAATATCTTCTTCTTTGATCTTTAATTGATGGTATCCCGATAAAGTCGATCTTTGAAAAGCCTTTTGCTCCCTTCAGCTGATCAAAAAGGTCATCTATTCTTGGTAGCGGGTAGCGGTTCTTGATCGTCACCTTATTCAACTCCCTATAATCTATGCATAGCCGCATACTCCCATCTTTCTTCTTGACAAACAGAACAGGTGTTCCCCATGGCGACGTACTTGGACGTATCACTCCTTTATCTAACAATTCTTGTAGCTGGCTCGCCAACTCTTTCATTTCTGCTGGTGCCATCCTATATGGGGCCTTTGAAACTGATTCTGTGCCTGCAGCAAGGTTGATCTCGAACTCGATTTGTCGATCTGGTGGTAAGCCTGGTAGTTCATCTGGAAACACGTCGGGAAACTCGTTAACTATGAGGATATCTTCTATGCTGGGACTGCCTTTTTTTGAATCCACTACATACGCTGGGAACGACTCACAACCTTTTCTAAGTAGCTTCTTAGCCTGAACGATTGTAAAAAATAGTTGTTCTTGCCTCTGCCCCTTAAATACTACCTTCTCTCCACTCTTCGTCTTTAAATACACTTTCTTGGTCTTACAATTAATCTGAGCGTTATTCTCTCCTAACCAATCCATACCTAGAATTATATCAAACTCCCCCAACTTGAAGAGTATCAAGTCGGCTGAAAACTTATATCCTGAAATATCGATCTCACACTTCGGACAGAATTGATTCACAGGAATCTTCTCTTGGTTCGTAATTACCACATTTACTACCTCACTCATAATCATTTTATCACATTAAAGCTTATCAACAAAAGATTCTGATATGAAAGATCTTGTTGCTCCCGAATCAATCAATACTTTAACTTTGACATTATTGAGTAAAAGTGTACCTACTATCACCTCAGAATTCTGAACAGCATCCTTCATTTTTAGATCAAATGTCCTTGTTGTTGCTTGCGGGGTTGGTGCGGGTGGTGGAGGTAATGCCAATACCTCAGCTGGCACGCTCGCACTGGTACTTGCCACGTTTATTAGAGCTTTGACTGGTCCGATTTCCTTACACTCCCTAGCCATGTGTCCAGTCTTCCCACACTTGTAGCACGTAACTCCTGGCTTCGGCATCTTGCATTCATTCGCCAAATGTCCCTTCTGATTGCACCTATAGCATGTCATGCTCAACTTATTACACACTCCGGGGTGCCTTCTTCCACAGTGCTTGCATTCGGGTCTCTGGAACTTGTTTTCTCCAACTTGTCCTTGGCTTGCCTGGTTGTTCCCTTTTAATTCTTTCCTTTTGCCCAAATTTCCCTTCTTTTGAAAATTTCCGCCCTTATGGAATCCGATCCTCTTTACATTCCGATCTTTTGAACTTCCGGCTTCAGACTTTTGTCCATAAAATGGAACCTTCCTCTTCTTGTTATCCCTTTCCTTCCTTGACTGCGTCCCATTATTCTCAATCAGAGCAGCTTTCTGTACTACTCCCGCATAAGTTTCAAGCTCAAACATAGCCACTCTATCTCTGATCCAAGGCTCCAATCCTTGCTGAAATTTCTTCGCTTTTTCCTCCTCGGTGCTGGTATACTTTGTTACAAACCTGGACAACTCAGTGAACTTCTTCTCATATTCCAATACAGTCATGTTCCCTTGCCTCAACTCAAGAAATTTAAGCTCCATCTGATTCTGCATGTACTTAGGGTAATACTTGTCCAAAAATAACTTCTTAAATCTCTCCCAAGAAACTTGTTGAGTTGCTTCCGTAGCTTTTACTGATTCTCACCAATAGATGACTTCACCCTTCAAGAAGTAAGTAGCATACGGCATCTTCTAATCGTCTCCTAACTGTACCAACTCAAAAGCCCTTTCCATTTCCTTAATCCATGTGTTAGCTATTACTGGATCAGTGGTATCATGGAATGCAGGTGGATTCACATTCTGAAAAGCTTTGAAAGTGACAACTTGTCTAGGTGGTAATGGTGGTTCAGGTGGTTGGTGTGGTTCACGGTTATCTTCGTTTTCAATTCGCTGTTGAAGGGTTAGTTATTGTTGAGCTATAGCATTGGTTTGTTGTTGCAAAGCTTCCAGTAATCGAAGAATATTTGGGTCTGTGGTGGATGTGATTGTAGGGTTCTTCTTTTTGGGAGGCTAATATGAATGATTAAAATAATTTGAGGGTATCGCATGGCATTCTTATTTACTTATGAGGTCAAGTTTCAAATTAAGCAGATATGGCGATGCATATAAAAGCGTAAAATAACAGTTGAGAGCAAATGGAATAATAGAGCATGATTATTGAAATTTAAAGGTCACAATACATAGGAGTAGGACAAAGTCTGATTCTAGGAACAACTGGCTTAGTTAAAGGAAGTAACGGAAATAACTGGGAATTCTACGGAGTCTGATAATACAACAACATGAAAAGGTAAATGGAAAGAACTAAGGCTCCACTCCATCTGAACGGGGCTTGGTAGTCTTTTCCTCTCGAAGCGTCTTCACAATGCTCTGGAGCTCATCCGCCACCATCTGAATGACATACTAGCTGGTGCGGTCTCGGTGCGCTGGCATCTCCTCAGGCTTAGTGTTGACGTATTGAACCAAGGTCTCAGGTCTCGCAGTCATTTGCTCCTTGGGCTTCCCTTTATAGTTTCGGCTGTCAAGTACACGTTCTTTAGTCGGTCTATCAGTCGGTCGTACTTGCCCTGAAGCATGTCGAACTCGCGCCTCAACTCAGCATACACGGAGAAAGCAATGGTGTCGTCCGTCCCAGAGGATGACGAGGAATGCGCCCTTTGCTGACAAACCAATAAAAGGAGTATTAATATTAAACTTACTTAACCTACTCTCTCGCATATTATCTATAACCTATACATATACCCTATAACCTATTTGGGCTGTCCAGGGACTCTAAACCGTAGCTCTGATACCAAAACCTGTAACACCCCCAACTTAAACAGCAAAGTAAATGTAACTATTACACCATTTAAAAATAAATAAACATAACCAAATCCAAGATCTTACAGTTTAGGGTTTGGAAAAGCCCAACACTACCATCTATTACAACTGATTTTAAATATCGAGTCCTCACACAAAACTACTATCTCTTATTCTACCTGAGCTCGAACATAAGCATCAGCATGACAGATCTTACGGGCGGTCTGCTTGAATCTAACCATAGCTGCTAGCTGTAATATCAGGGTAAAGCAAGGAGTGAGCCAAATGCTCAACAAGTGCTAATCAATACGATACAAAACATAAGTCGAGATATATATTAAAGAATGTCAATGAGAGGACATAACCAATGATATCGGGAGATAAAACTTTTGGGTGGTGGCATCATTTTGTTTGTATCAAAACAACTTCAAAATCATACTTTTAATCAAAATCATTTTATGATGCTATGGATTACAGCCGGTGATCAGCCGCGAAGTAATCCCGAACCTCACTGGGTTCTACAACATTAATGGGAATCCCTAGGCAACTTTTAAGCCTAATATAAGTGTGGAAAGGACTCGCGTCTCAGTCCAGATCCACTATTCAAGAAAACGTTTATCCCCCTTTGGGACTAAAAACCCACGTTCTATTTATTTCAAAAACTGATGCGGAATTATAACAAAATCTCTTTTAACAGAAACATTTTATCAAGGAATTTTAGATCTACTCGAAACACGGGAAATATGGTACTAAATTTCAGGGCCATGATCCACAAAACTATACTCTATTAGGGTAACTGAATGGTTTTCATATATCAAAGTTTGGACAAGGGAATTTAGCAAGGCTATTGGATATGATGAAGGGTAATGCCAAACTGGGCTTAAAGCAATGGTTTCTCATCAAGGTTCAAGTGCTGGATCATCAAGAAGGTGAGCTTCATGAACACTAAGGGTGTTAAGGTATGAAGAAATGATCTTTAGCTCAGGATTTATCAGAATTATCAAGCTTTAGGATAAGAAAGAGAGGTAATCAACGAGGAATCACTTTGATAAATATCTGGCTTTCAGGGTTCAAAGTAAAGTTCTATAGGGATTCAAGTATCAGGATGAGATATCAATACTTAGGAATCATTAGCATGTTAATCAAGAGAATCAACCAAGAGTTGTAACTACCCTTTCTTTTATCATGGCATTTAAATTACTTTAAATTACTATCATGATAAGACTTTTGAACTACTTGCAATACGTACTCAAGGGTTCATGGCATTTCAAGGATAAACATAAGATACGCTTGACTTAAATATATATATATCAAAATGACTCAGGATAGTTGCATCGATATAACTGAACTATTTACAGTGAATACGAAAGACAGGTTGAATCACTTGCCTTGAGAAAGGCTGGTCTGGTCTGACTGGTAGGAGCAACTGGAAGCTTCACTCAACCTTTATGGCAAGTTTTCCCTCGTCTCGAGATCCTATATAAATAATAATAATCCTCATTATAATATATCCTCACCAACTTAACCTATTTACAACCCGAATTTAAACACGGATGGCACTTAGGCCTATATGCACTTAATTTATATTCACCTTTAAATTATAATTGCACACACATAGCCACATAATCACATATCATATATTAATACCAAATAACACCATATACACCATAATGTAACACTTGGCTTGGATGATCTCGACTCACAACTTAAGTCACTTGGTCGCTAAACAAGACAAAGTCTTCTAATTTTTGGCTTCCTAACTCGATGTGCCTTTACTAAACTATCCAAGACCTATTGACCCTCACTTGGGCCTTTTTCTCTACTGACCTTATACTATCTTACAACTATGGTGGTCAACCTAAATCTCACTCCTAAGTGTTCTAAAACTATGTGATAAGTGTAAGTGCTCACTGGTGCAAATTTCAGAATGATATCAATGGTTTCTTGAGTGTATTAGATACTCTTAAACTACAAGTTTTCCTTCAAAACTTTTACACAAGACTCTCCTGACCTAAGGGCATCTCTCAAACTTAATGTGGCTCAAGGGCCTGGCTTGGGCCTTCTTGGGCCTAAGCTCAAAGTTCATGGTTCCCCTGTTTTTCTGGGCAAAAAACGCCCCGAGTTGAATTAACTTGTGACACATGGTTCTAACTCATATCCTATGATCTATGGTTGTAAAAACTTCTCTGACACTCCCTCTAACTAAGACCCAACAGGGCCTAATGATGGCCTACCCATGACATGGTCAAATCTCCCTATTTCTAAGTTATAACAAAACTGTCCCCTGCTGGACGGATTTTGTTATTCTACTTGTGCACCTAACCAAATGACATGCAAACCTCCAACCAATACCTAAAACCTTTTATATACTCCCAATACTAACTTCTGGTGGCTTGGACCTCAAAGTGCACATCAATGACATGGTCAAAACTCACTCTAAACCTCAGGGTACTAAACTGATTTTCTGCAGAAACTATGACTCTCCTTTCTCTAAGGTTTTTACTTAACAAACTCAACCACCAACAACCCAATACCCAAACCAAGACTTAGACATGGTGATCTACTGAAGTAACTCCCTTATACTCAAAATAATCTTGGTGGAGATCATCCTTACCTAAGGTGCAATTATGGCAAAACAAAAGAAACCACATTTCACAACTCACAAATCATCAAGTTTTTGAAACAACAAGTTATGCATTTTTATAAAAGATATACACGAATTATTACCATGCATCAAGAAGCATTAATCAATATTAACTCCTTATTCCTACTAAAATTAAAGCTTACTAATAAAATCCTTCCTAATGATCAAAATCTTCCAACATTTCAAGAGAAATCCACATGCATGCGTAACTTCAAGTTTTGCAAACTAAAACAACATATTTTCTAAATATATTCTATCATAAAATTGACATGCAAGCCTAGCATAAGCTATACCTAGATGATCACTTAGCATGCAAAGCGTTTTATCAAATTTTCACTACAAGTTGCATGCCATTATCACATAAACATACAAAAATTGAACCAAGCAACAATAATGATCTCTAGGACTATTCATTCGGCTCCCTTAAGGTCATGGCCGAATGAAATGGAAGGGAATGGCCATTTAACATCAAGGGTTTCTTTCTCAAGACTTGGCACTTCACCATTCCTTGTAGTCCTCTCAAAAACAACCTTAAATCCACAAAAATCAAGGTTGTAATTTGAGTTTCAACTAAAACCTTAACATGCAACTTTAAAACTTAAACTTTTTACTCAAAACTCCTTGGAATATATGTGATCATGGTATGGGAAGTAGCATTTACTTGTGTAGAAGGTGGAAACTTGGTGGAGGAATGAAGAAAATGGGGAGGGGGTTGGTTTCGGCTGAAAAACCGAGAGAAGGAGGGGGAGGGCCGAGAGTGAGGGAGTGAGGAGGGTGGGAGGAGCAGTGTGATGGTGAGTGGAGTGGATGATCATATCAATTGCTTGCTTTATGGTTTTTGATTTGGAAAATGTGAGTGGGAATGAGAATTGACAAGACTATCCCTCCACTTATACTTGGTTCATTTTGCATGCAAGGGTAAAGAAGGAATTTGGCTAGAAAAATAAGAGTTAGTGGGGTTGGAATTGTCTCTTTAGCCCTTTGAATTGAATAGAGAAGGATTTGCATGCAAGGACAACCATGTAATTTGCTAATTATGACAACTAACATTTATAAAGATTTATTTTTATAAAATAAAATACAAGTTCAAAAATTATAAAATTTATACTATAAAATAACTTGGATTTTTAGAAATTTTATAAAACCACTTTTGAATTTTATGAACAAAATAACTTTTAAAAAGATATTTATTAAAGGTTTAAAATATTCCTTATAAATCAAAAATAAAAGAAATAAATAAACTTTTGCTTTGAAAAAAATCATATACCAAATAACGAAAATTTAAGACGCGGAAATTCTCATTCACACAAACATACAATAGTTGAATATATTGGCATTCGGCTTTAAAATTACACCAAATTTACAATTAATATTACACAAAAATGCCGGTTGTAACATGCTCCTGATGGCCTTTGTGATTCATTTTAAAAGGCAAAACATAGAAAATCTTCATTCAAGAGCAAAACCGAATCCTCAATTCTTGAGCCTTATCACTTACTGCATGTTGATCTATTTGGTCCAGTCAATGTCATGTCAATTGCAAAGAAGAAATATGCTATGGTTATAGTGGATGAGTTCACAAGATACACTTGGGTGTATTTCTTGCACAAGAAGAATGAAACTGCATCTACTCTAACTGATCATGTCAGACAGCTGGATAAGCTGGTCAAAGATTCTGTTAAAATAATAAGAAGTGATAATGGCACTGAGTTCAAGAATTCAATTATGGAAGAGTTCTGCAAAGAGCATGGAATTAAGATGGAATTTTCTGCACCTGGAACTCCACAGCAAAATCGAGTTGTAGAAAAAAAGAACAAGACTCTCATTGAAGCTGCACGAACTATGCTTGATAAAGAAAAGTTACCAACCTATTTTTGGGCTGAAGCTGTGCAGGCTGCTTGTTTTACACAGAATGCTACACACATAAACAAGCATGGAAAAACACCATATGAGATGGTGAAGAAAAAGAAGCCAAATCTGAAATACTTTCATGTATTTGGATGTAAGTGTTTTGTTCTTAAGACTCATCCTGAACAGCTGTCAAAATTTGATTTAAAAGCTGATGAAGGAATTTTTGTTGAATATCCACTTTCCACAAAAGCCTTCAGAGTCTACAATTTAAGAACAAGGGTTATCATGGAATCTATCAATGTATCTTTTGATGATAAAAAAATTACTAGACTTGAAGATTTCAATGATCATGATCAGCTGAGATTTGAAAATGAAGATTTAAATTCTGATTCTGTAAATTCTGATGGCTTAAATCCTGATCCTGTAAGTTCTGACGGGTTAAATTCTGATGTCATTGAAATTATGGTAACTACTCCAAGGGAAAATGCACCTGTTCAGGGGGAGCAAGCTGAAGATCCTACCACATCTCAAGACTCACAAGAAGCATCAGAACCTGTCACAGGCTCTTCGTTCTGATTCATCAAGTTCTGATGAGCCAAATTCTGATAATTTTAAAAACTCTGATTCTTTAATTCCTGAAGAATCCAACTCAAATTCTGAAATTTCAGAGAGCATAACTTCAGGGGGAGCATCATAAAATGCTGATGGAGACAACATGGATCATGGGGGAGGATCCAATTTGAGAGATCAACTTCCATCTGCAAGGAAGTGGACCAAATCACACACACCTGACTTAATAATTGGAGATCTTAAAGCAGGTGTTTGAACTAGAACAGCAATATCAAATGAATGTCTCTATCATTCCTTTCTATCTCAGACTGAACCAAAGAAAGTGGAAGAAGTGTTATTCCCAGTGGACTAACAATGAGATTTACAGAAGGGGGGTTGAATGTAAATCTCAAAACTTTTTCAAGTTTTGAGCAGTTTGTAAGACTAAGTGTTTGAGTGATCAAATGTGTGTAAATTACTTGGAGCTGATGCAGACAGATATATATTTAAACACAAATGAAATTAGCACAAAGAACTTAAAAACTTTTCTGGTGGATTTGTTGTTCCACCAGAGATGTGTTATTTCAGAAAATCTGTGATTCAAAATTAAATCACAGCTGCTTCCTAGTACAAACTAGATGATTTTCTCTCTTGATATTTCTAAACAGCTCTGGGAAAATTCATATCTAATTACTAGCTTCTACTTGGTTTATATAACACCAAGTTTTCAAGTGAAGACAAAGATAAAGTACAATAAGACAATAGTTCTCCACTTGTTTCTGTTCCATTTTTATCCAGTGTAATATGGAATTATCTGTTGACTTTCCATTTTGAACCAGACTAAAAACGGCTGCTTTTTCTGCTGTTCCTGAAATAGGCTACCACATCTCTGTCAATCCATGTGCCTCTGTCAGCTTTGTTAACTGTCACTATCAACTGCTATGAGACTGAGCATCCGTTGAAGCTTTCATCCGTTGATGGCTTTATCCGTTGATGCTCTAGCAGTGCATCCGTTGAAGCTTTCATCCGTTGATGGCTTTATCCGTTGATGCTCTAGCAGTGCATCCGTTGAAGCTTTAGAGACATCCGTTGAAGCTTAGTTTCTTATCCGTTGAAGGTCTTCAATATCAGTTGATACTTCTTCACTTATACAGAATTACAAGGCATGAAATATTTACTATTAGCCCTCCTACTTGTACATCCATTAGTAGTCAACATGACTGATTATCTCCTAACACATCTAAGAATTACAGCTTGAAACCAGAGAGAGTGAGATGTGCTACAATACCAAACTTATTGCTAAGTAAGGCTACTCCTTCAACGGATAGCCAAGATGGTCTTATCCGTTGAGGCTACAAACACTAGATTTCTACTTAAGTGTTTTGCTGAACTTATCATCAAACTAATACACATATTCCTAACAATCTCCCCCTATTTATGTCTACTAGAACTGTAGGCATAAATTTGGGTTTAGCTTTATGATAACAAAACACTTAACAAATATATAAACTGTAACTAAGCAGAAATTCAAAAGTGCTGCAAAAGTGTATATGCTGAGATGAAATTAAAGAAATACATTGTTTCCAAGGGTGCTCCTTTAGCTTGAGCAAATTATTTTCTTTTCCTTTGATCCCTGGTTTTCTTTCCTAGCCTCCTGTCATTCTCCTCCATTTGAAGTTGAAGTTGTCTGTAGAATTCAGCTTCATCTTCTTCATTGATATCTAACTTAGATTGCATATTCTTGAGAGTTTCATTACTGGCAATCTTTAGCTGATCTTCAATTCTGAAAAATCTTCTGACTCCATTGTTGTCTCTGAACTTCATCAACCAATGAGGTGATTTGTGAATTGTAATACCTCTCTCTGGAATGAGTAAAGTTCTAGGCAGAGCATTGGGCTCCCTCCAAGTTTTCCTTATGTTGGCAATCTTGTTGAGAATCTCAGTCCTGGCTGTTCTGGTAAAGCCAGAATCCTTATGTATGGCTGAGTAGACTCTAATCAAGGTAGTGTAGCCTTCATTCAGAATTCTGTGAAGAGGCCATGTTCTTTCCCCAGCTCCTTTGTATTTGAACACTAGTCTTTCTGGTAGCAGTCTGTAGGCAGCTATTCCCCTTACATCCTCCAGCTCATCCATATAGAGTTCAATATCTGAAAATTCTTTTATGTCACAGATGTGGACATAATCATCTTTAGAGGTTTGAGGTTTAGGCTTAGGCTTCTGTGTGAATTTGATTGAGGCTTTAGAGGGTGTTGATTTGATTCTTCTTTTCTGCTTCTTTGATGGTGGAGAAGAGGTTAGGAAGGTGGGCAATTTGATGGTGTCCCAATCAATTGGTTCCTCCTTGGGAATGATTGTTTCACCATGAATATTCATGAAGGGGTCAGGTACAATTGGTTCAGGAATAGAGGGTAGTGGTTTGGATATTGATTGGGTTTCTTCAGTCTTATCTACCTTCTTTCTCTTTGCATTGACCTTCTTTCTTTTCCCTTTCTGCCATTCTTCCTTACTTCTTTCCTCCATCTCAGTACCAACCATGTCCCCCATAGCTTCATCTTCACCTTTGTCTTCAATTACTTTCTGATCTTCAGCCTGACTTGACTCTAGCTGTTTTTCAAGCTTTGCTTGTGCTCTTTTGTCAGCCTTTAGCTGTTTGGCTTCTTCCTTCAACCTTTTGGTTTCTTCCTTCTTGGCTATTGAGAATTTGGGATGTCCTTGCATCACACATATGCTCTTTCCCTCTCTGAAAATAATAGCCATGTTTCTCCTTACAGCCTCATCCATGGTCTCTTTGAGATATGCAATACTCCTTCCTAAAAGCTTGTCCTCATCTGCTTTTGGAAGAGGAAAATCCACCTCTTTTAGAGGATTCTTTGTAGAGTCCTTATTGGATATGTTGTTGGGCTTGAGAACCATTGGTTGCAGATCTTTGGAAGAAGTTTCTCTATCCTTATGCCTCCCTACTGGCTTGAGTTCCATAATAATTGATTCCACTTTTGTGCTATGCTTCACAGATTGTGATTGAGAAGTTGTAGAACCAGATATTAGTTGCATCTTTTCATCAATCTTCTTCCTTTTCTCTTTGACTTGCAATTCAGCTGCTGCTATCTGGATTAAATCAATTCCATCTAGCTTTCCTTTGACTTGAATTGGTGGAGAAGTTGTGATGACAAGAACTAGCACTTGAGAAATCTGAACTGTTGTAGATGGCTCTCCTTCCCCTTCCCCTTTATTCTCCCCCTTTTTGTTATCATCAAGGGTAGGGGTCAAGCCTTGTGCTTGTGCCAGCTGCATGAGGAGATTTGTTTGAGTTTGTTGATTCTGAAGAATGGTGACCATAGAATCTTCAATTATTTGAACCCTATCTTCCAATCTGGCCAACCTCTTATCAGCATCAGAGGCCTTCCTTAGTCTCCCCAACAAGTCTTGCATAGTACCATAGGGTATAACTGAATCCAATTTTTTAGCATTGTAGGATTTCAGATCAGCAATGTCCAGCTTGAGCTCATCCACACTTAGATTGTGCTGGTAATGCTGCAACTGCAAGAGATGCATAGATTCCAGATGAGCTTGAAGAATTGCCTTGGTGCCAGCATCCTGAGTCTCCTGAATGGCTTACTGAATTGTCATGACTTGTTTGACCAGAGTGACACCAAACTCTCCTGGTGTTGATGGTTTGGTCCATGCCCATGCAGGAAGATTAGGAACAGAACTTGGGCCTGCTACTCCCCCTAAGTTCATGCTCTCATTCAAAGAATTAGAGTCATCATCATTAGAATTTACTCCAAATTCTTCAGATGGCTCACCAGCTTGAGAAGGCAGCCTGTTGACAGCAGCTTTATCTCTTAGAAGAGATTCTGAAGTGTGTACAATGTGTAGTGTCTGTTCTGCCTCCACATTGCCCTGTGCAGCCAATAATTGATAGGCTGAAACAGGGTGAGTAAAAGTGTCAGCATCTGAGGAAATGTTATCAATGACAGCTTTGTAGTGTTGCTGAAATTGTCTTCCCTTATCTGCATCATCCACTTTCATTAACTCACTAGCAATGGCTGGATCCACCCTTATAGCTTCTGTACCTGCCTTTCTCTCAATTTCTCTCTTTTCTTGCATCAGGGGCTCCCCCTGGCTCATACACACCCTCACACCCTCACCTTCACCTTCTAAGGTGGCACTCCTCTCACTTTCTTTTGCCATGCTGGAAGAAATAGCATGCATTGGGTGACTCTCAACCTCTCCTTTTTCCTGGGAGCAACCCAGCCTCTCACTCAAGAAATCACTCCCTTCCCTCAAGCCTAACAGTGATTGTACAGTTGCCATGTCCTCTACAGTTGGAGTTGTTTCTGTTAAGTGTGTAGAGGCCATCAACGGATAGGGAGTATCCGTTGAAGTGGAAACTGATGGTATCAACGGATAACTGCTGTTAAGCTTATCCGTTGAAGAACAACCACTTGTCAACGGATGAGAGATATCCGTTGAAGAAGGAAATGATGTAGAGATAGAAAGTGATATAATTGTTGAATCTGTGTGGATTGATTTTAAGTGAGGTGACACAGATTCTGCAACTATATCTGAAAGAATTGGCTGATGATCCAACAAATCATCTAAAAGATGATGATCACCAGGTTTTGAGTGGGGCTCCTCCCTGAGTTTTAATGAGGGAGAATCAGGAATTGATGTAAATATCATATCCACATCCAGAGAGGGAGTAGGAGAGTTTGAGGAATGGTGTGTGTCTATATTGAGAGAATGGGGCTGTGATTCCACATTTGCTGGAATCACATCAAGCTGAATTTGAGAAGGCATAGATACTGGTGGGTGTATCTGTGCTGTGTGTGCCCCTTGTGTGGAAACTAGGGTTTTGGTCTTCTTCTTCCTTGAAAAGGCTTGAATTGGTGAATGTGTAGCTTCAGTGTCCCTCCCTCTTTTGTTCTGTGTCCCTGGATGGGGACTATTTTCAATAGTTACATCCTTTTGGGAGGATGCAACTAGGGATGTGCTGGACTCCTTTTGAACCACCACAGTCTTTTGAGAGACTGTGGCTTGGCTGGTCAGGGTACCACTCACCTCTCCCACCTTATCCTGGGGGGCTTTTTGATGTTCACCCCTCCCCTCACCACTCACACCCTGTTCACTCCCTTCAGGGTTTATGGTAGTTGTTACAACTGTTGTCTTTTGAGAAACAACAGAGGTAGGTTTCTTTGACTTGACTTTGGAAACTTTAGATTTGGAGGCTTTGGTAGGAGCCTGTTTGGACAATGACACAGGTTCCATAGCCACACTAGAAGGCAAAAAAACATTGGGGTTGGAAATAGTAGGAGTTATAGAAACATTTACCTCACTTACCTGTGGTGCATTCATGATTGGCAAGTATACCAATGGCACCTGGCTGTTGAGGTTCATTCTCAAAAGGTCTGCAAGGACCCTTTTCTCTTGTGCCCAGCATTTGAGTTTATTATTCTCATTGGATATAACCAAACCTTCAGCAACATGGTTAGCCAATAACATAAAGAATCTAGCAAAGTAGATGTTATGTGGTCTATTAGCTTTGTTACCTAATCTGGAACCTAATTCTAGCATAACACAGTTGCTAAAATTAAAGTACCTATCAGAAACTAGCATATAGAGCATATTAACAAGAGATGAAGTGATAGCATCAAAATTGCTAATCTTCCCAGAGAAAACCTTAATAAAGGCATCTCCAAGAAAACTCCATTCTTTTCTAAGGCCTTTCCTTCTAATACTACCTAAACTAGTAGAATCAAAAGCATAGCCTATGGAATCTAGCATAGCAGAGACATCTTTATCAGTGTGTGGTGTCATGGCATTATTCTCAGGCAACTTAAAGCAAGATTGTAAATCATCACAATTAATGCAATAGTCCTTACCTTTGAGAGAGAAGGCAATGGTCATATCTGTGGAGTTGAACTCTGCAGTTGTCCAAATCTCCTCAATCACTTCACAATAGATGGTTGGGGCTTCCAGCATTGCATAGCTCAGTTTGCAGTTCTTGATGAAGTCCATCATCTTGTGATAATCAGAATGGGCTTCCTTCTTTTCAACCAAGACTATGAAATTATTCTTTTCATAAACAAATCCTGTTTGAGACATAATTTTGACTACTGGTGCCATTTTTGTGAGTAGAGGTTGCAGAGAAGAACTTGAGAATTGAGAGAGAAAGAGAATGATAATTGCAAGAAAGCGTAAAGTGAAAATAAGAATTCAAATGGGCTTTTATACTTTCTTGAATTAAAACACAAATTAAAACAATCAAATGATACTTTTAAGTAAGTGATAGCCGTTCAAGAATAAATAAAACTGTAGAAATTCTGAAAACTACCGTAAATACAAATACATACAACACTGTATATCTGTATCAACGGTTGAGTAAAAGAATCAACGGCTGTGACTTACTTATAGTAACTGACGTGACACATCAACGGATAAGGTAAACAGTTATCCGTTGATGAACAACACCATTTTATCCGTTGAAGGATAAAGTTACCAGAAATGTGTTTGAGTTTCAACGGATAATGAATATCCGTTGATAGAACAATTTTGGCTTTCAACGGATAGGGATTATCCGTTGATAGGATAAGTCTTGATTAAAGCCAACTTTGTTCTTACAGCAAATTCATTTCAGGCTACACAACAGATTACATAGATGACATAGATTATGAATAGTTAAGCATACCTAACTCACTTACTAATCTTGTGAATGTTGATTCATCAAGTGGTTTGGTAAATATGTCTGCAATCTACTTTTCACTTGGAACAAAATGAAGTTCCACTGTACCTTTCATCACATGTTCCCTAATGAAGTGGTACTTGATATCAATGTGCTTGGTTCTTGAGTGCTGCACTGGATTTTCAGTAATGGCAATGGCACTTGTGTTGTCACAAAATATTGGAATTTTGTCAACAGTCATACCATAGTCAAATAACTAGTTCCTCATCCATAGTATTTGTGCACAGCAACTACCAGCTGCAATGTACTCAGCTTCAGCTGTTGATGTGGAAACAGAATTCTGCTTCTTGCTGAACCATGATACAAGCTTGTTCCCTAGAAATTGACAGGTGCCTGTTGTGCTTTTCCTGTCTATTTTGCAACCTGCATAATCTGCATCTGAGTAGCCAATTAGATCAAAACCAGACTCTCTAGGGTACCAAATTTCTAGATTTGGAGTCCCTTTGAGATATCTGAAAATTCTTTTAATAGCCACTAAGTGAGATTCTTTGGGGTCAGCTTGAAATCTAGCACAGAGACATGTAGAAAACATAATATCAGGTCTACTGGCAGTTAAATATAAAAGTGAGCCAACCATGCCTCTATAACTTGTAATATCCACAGACTTTTCAGCCTTGTTTAATTCAAGCTTGGTGGCAGTGGCCATGAGAGTTTTTGTAGGTGAACAATCCATTAAGTCAAACTTCTTTAGAAGATCATAAATATATTTAGTTTGACTAATGAAAATTCCACCACTAACTTGTTTAACTTGTAAACCAAGAAAGTAAGTTAGCTCTCCCATCATGCTCATTTCATATTTACTTTGCATTAATTTAGCAAACTTTTTACAAAGTTTATCATCTGTAGATCCAAATATAATATCATCTACATAAATTTGTACAAGTATCTTAGAGCCATTAACATTTCTAAAGAAGAGAGTTTTGTCAACAGTACCTCTTGTGAAGTGATTATCTAGAAGGAACTTTGACAAAGTCTCATACCAGGCTCTAGGTGCTTGCTTTAGTCCATAGAGTGCTTTCAACAGATAATACACATGGTCTGGAAAATTTTGATCTTCAAAACCTGGAGGTTGGCTTACATAAACTTCTTCCTCCAATTCCCCATTTAGAAATGCACTCTTGACATCCATCTGATAGACTTTGAAATTGGCATTAGCTGCATAGGCTAGAAAGATTCTGATGGCTTCAAGTCTTGCAACTGGAGCAAATGTTTCATCAAAATCTATTCCCTCTTGTTGAGAATAGCCTTTGGCAACCAATCTGGCTTTATTCCTTATGACAATGCCATTTTCATTCATCTTGTTTCTGAATACCCATTTTGTGTCAATAGAACTCTTGTTCTTTGGCTTGGGTACCAGCTTCCATACTTTGTTCCTCTCAAATTGGTTTAGCTCTTCTTGCATTGCTAAAATCCAATCTGGATCCAATAGAGCTTCTTCCACTCTCTTAGGTTCCTCCTGTGATAGAAAGCTACTATACAGACATTCATCTTGAGTAGCCCTTCTAGTTTGTACTTTAGATGTAGCATCACCAATGATCAATTCAAAAGGGTGATTCTTGGTCCATTTCCTTTGAGGTGGTAGATTAGCCCTTAATGAGGTTGCCTCAGTATTGCCATGATGTGAGATAGAATGTTGATTTGTTGAAACTCCCCCTGAGTTGCTGATCCTTTGAAAGGAAATGGGAGTTCTATCAACTGATGAGGTGAAGTGATTATCCATTGACAGACTGTGATCAACGGATGCTTCGTTATGAGCTTCAACGGATGATGCACTTTGTCTTTCAACGGATGCTGCATTGCTTCTTTCAAAGGAAGCTGAATTTTGACTTTCAACGGATGCAGCATTATGTGCATTATCCAAAGGCAGACTCTGGTTTCTTCTTGAGATGTCTTCTTCATCATTCTCTTCTTCACTATCATCACAATATATCTCAATATTGTCAAATTTGAGTCCTTCATGATGTCCCTCATCTGTTAATCCATCAATCTTTTTATCATCAAACACAACATGTACAGATTCCATGACAATATTGGTTCTTAGATTGTAGACCCTATATGATTTTCCAGCAGAATAACCAACAAATATTCCTTCATCAGCCTTTGCATCAAACTTTCCTTTGTGATCAGATTGATTCCTTAAGATGTAACATTTGCAACCAAAGACATGTAGAGAGTTTAAAGTTGGTTTTCTTCTCTTGAATAATTGATAGGGAGTCATGCATTTTGCTTGATTGATTAGAGAAATATTCTGAGTGTAACATGCACATTTAACAGCCTCAGCCCAAAAATAAGTTGGGAGTTTTGACTCTTCAAGCATTGTCCTTGCAGCTTCAATTAGTGATCTGTTCTTCCTTTCCACCACACCATTTTGTTGTGGAGTTCTTGGAGCTGAGAACTCATGCATGATCCCACTTTCTTCACAGAATAACTTCATGGATGAATTCTTGAACTCAGTTCCATTGTCACTCCTAATATTCCTTACTTTGAAATCAGGATGATTGTTGACTTGCTTGATATGATTGATGATGATTTCACTAGCTTCATCCTTTGATTTAAGAAAATAAACCCATGAAAACTTTGAGAAATCATCTATAATCACTAAGCAGTATCTTTTCCTTGAAATTGACAGTACATTGACTGGTCCAAAAAGATCCATGTGTAGAAGTTGTAGTGGTTCTTCAATTGCAGATTCAAGCTTCTTACTGAATGATACTTTCTTTTGCTTTCCTTTCTGACACGCATCACACAGCCCATCCCTTGTGAATTCCACTAGAGGCATTCCTCTAACTAAGTCCTTTTTGACTAGATCATTCATTGTCTTGAAATTCAAATGGGACAGCTTCTTGTGCCATAGCCAACTTTCAACTGGACTTGCTTTGCTGAGAAGACAAGTAATAGATTCTGCATCTGTAGAGTTAAAATCAGCTAAGTACACATTTCCTTTTCTAACTCCAGTTAGAACCACTTTATTGTCCTTTTTACTTGTGACAATACAGGCTTCAGAATTGAAGGAAACAGTATTCCCTCTGTCACATAGTTGACTGATGCTCAATAAATTGTGTTTGAGACCATCAACCAATGCAACTTCATCAATGATGACATTTTCTTTTGAAATCAAGCCATATCCCATAGTGAATCCTTTGCTGTCATCTCCAAAGGTTATGCTAGGGCCAGCTCTCTCCTTAAATTCTGTGAGCAGGGTGAAATCTCCTGTCATGTGTCTTGAACAACCACTGTCCAAGTACCATAGATTCCTTCTTTGTCCCTGGTTGCTTGATGAACTAGTTTCATTTTCATCAGAATTAGCCATCAGGGCTAGGTTGACATATTCCACATCATCATCTTCATTTACCCCATCTGCTGCCCAATCATCTTGAGTGAGAAAAGCTCTTTCCTTTTGTTTGAGCAAATCAAAATACTTCCTTTTGTAATCAACTTGCTCAAAATTCTTTTTCTCAGAATTTGGCTTCCTACACTCACTTGCAAAGTGTCCACTAATGCCACAGTTGTAACATTTGAACTTCGATTTGTCCACCATGTTTTTGTTTGGCTTAGTGAACTTTGTGTTTTTCCTGAACTTCATCTTTGTAAACCTCCTGGACAGAAAGGCCAGATGTTCATCAATATCATCAGATTCATCCTGACTGGAATTGTCTTCATCCTCAGCAACTTGCTCTTTACCCTTGCTTGATTCTGATTTGCATGTGCCAATTTTGAGACTTGGCATTGTCTTTCCTTCATTTCTGGCTTCAACTTTTTCACTGTCAGCTATAAGTGCAACTGATCCTCCTTTTCTCTTTCCCTTTTCCAACAGCTCATCTTGCTCCATCTCAAGTTCATAAGTCTTCAAAATTCCATATAATCTTTCAAGTGTGAAGTCCTTATAATCTTGAGAATTTCTTAGAGAAACAGTCATAGGCTTCCATTCCTTTGGTAGAGACCTTAGAAATTTTAGATTGGAGTCCTTGACTTGGTACATTCTCCCATACAGCTTTAATCCATTCAATAGTTTCTGAAATCTGTTGAATGTATCATTCAATGATTCTCCTTCTTCAAAGTGGAAATATTCATATTGTTGAATGAGAAGCTGCATTTTGTTTTCTCTAACTTGCTCCGTGCCTTCACAGATAAGCTGCACAGTATCCCAAATTTCCTTAGCAGTTTGGCTATTGATGACATTGTCAAACATATCTTGATCCAGGCCATTAAACAAAATGTTCATGGCTTTCTTGTCCTTGTGGACTTCTTCAATATCTTCAACAGTCCATTCTGCCTTTGGCTTGGGAATAGACTGTCCAACAGCAACTGTAGCAGTAGCAGCTGTGGCCACCTTGTGTGGGATATGAGGACCATTTTCAATGCAGTTGATGTAGCTTTCATCTTGAGAGAGAAGATGTAAATGCATCTTCACCTTCCAGTGATGATAGTTATCTCTTTCCAGGATTGGAATCTTTATACCAATATCCTTCTTACTCATGATGTTAGCAGAATAGATCTTTAAACTCTCTGTATGTTAAGAGCTTGCTCTGATACCAATTGTTATTCCCAGTGGACTAACAATGAGATTTACAGAAGGGGGGTTGAATGTAAATCTCAAAACTTTTTCAAGTTTTGAGCAGTTTGTAAGACTAAGTGTTTGAGTGATCAAATGTGTGTAAATTACTTGGAGCTGATGCAGACAGGTATATATTTAAACACAAATGAAATTAGCACAAAGAACTTAAAAACTTTTCTGGTGGATTTGTTGTTCCACCAGAGATGTGTTATTTCAGAAAATCTGTGATTCAAAATTAAATCACAGCTGCTTCCTAGTACAAACTAGATGATTTTCTCTCTTGATATTTCTAAACAGCTCTGGGAAAATTCATATCTAATTACTAGCTTCTACTTGGTTTATATAACACCAAGTTTTCAAGTGAAGACAAAGATAAAGTACAATAAGACAATAGTTCTCCACTTGTTTCTGTTCCATTTTTATCCAGTGTAATATGGAATTATCTGTTGACTTTCCATTTTGAACCAGACTAAAAACGGCTGCTTTTTCTGCTGTTCCTGAAATAGGCTACCACATCTCTGTCAATCCATGTGCCTCTGTCAGCTTTGTTAACTGTCACTATCAACTGCTATGAGACTGAGCATCCGTTGAAGCTTTCATCCATTGATGGCTTTATCCGTTGATGCTCTAGCAGTGCATCCGTTGAAGCTTTCATCCGTTGATGGCTTTATCCGTTGATGCTCTAGCAGTGCATCCGTTGAAGCTTTAGAGACATCCGTTGAAGCTTAGTTTCTTATCCGTTGAAGGTCTTCAATATCAGTTGATACTTCTTCACTTATACAGAATTACAAGGCATGAAATATTTACTATTAGCCCTCCTACTTGTACATCCATTAGTAGTCAATATGACTGATTATCTCCTAACACATCTAAGAATTACAGCTTGAAACCAGAGAGAGTGAGATGTGCTACAATACCAAACTTATTGCTAAGTAAGGCTACTCCTTCAACGGATAGCCAAGATGGTCTTATCCGTTGAGGCTACAAACACTAGATTTCTACTTAAGTATTTTGCTGAACTTATCATCAAACTAATACACATATTCCTAACAAGAAGCACTTCAAGATGCTGATTGGGTGTAAGTAATGCAGGAAGAGTTAAATGAATTTGAGAGAAATAATGTAATAACCCCAAAATTTTGGACTTTTTATAACCCTTATGAATAGTGATTTTGCTGATTATGTTGAATAAGAAAACATTTCATGGCACACTATGTAGGGGTTCTTTTATTGATATTCTGAGATCTTATTAGTACTCTATATGGTATATAAGTGTATGTAAAGATCGTCAGAATCCAAATTCGAACACTTTGATTTTTCCCGAAAATCCACCAGATACAGAAAGAATTGAGTATAAGGTAACAGGATAAAAAGGATTTAAATTCAAGGATTTAAGAGGGGATCGTAAAAAGGAATATAAAATATTGAGAAGGGTTTAGTGGAACCCAAGTAATAAGATCCCGGGTATGATCCCTCAAATGATAATCGAGAACGAAAGTTAAGCGAACCGTATAACAGATCAGCGATCATTAGCCATGTAATTAGGAGTTAACCAAAGAGGTTAGTGGATGATGATGTCATCACACCAAAAAGAGGAAGACAAGTGTAACAAGATGACATAAGCAGATGACATAAGAATGACAAAATGGGAAGGATTGGTTGGTTGATTGTGAGCCACACAATTTTTACCATGGTAACAATCTAATTAACAACAAAAGGAAGCAACCAAGCCAAAAAAAATCATAACACAAAAACACAAGTTGACTTTTCATTATTCAAGCAAGAAGCTCTCGGCTTCTCCATTTCTTCAAAGAAAAGAAAATCCAAATTCAAGTTCCAAGCATTGTTAAATTGTGAAGTAATTATCCAAGGTTCCTTGTATATAGATATAGCTATCCTGTGAATTTAAGCTTCCATTTCCTTCACAATCTCTTCCAATAATTCATGGAAGAAGAGGGTGAATAGTGTTTTCAAGATCTTGAAAATTTTGATCTTGTGTTTTCTTTAGATAAAGCTTTAGTAAGGATTTTCAAGGGTTGTTTCAAGCTCCTTAGTTACTTCTACTCACCAAGGAAGGTATAATCTCATACCCTAGCCTGACTTTTGAATATTTAGAGTTTTTATGTTTGGTATGGTTTGTAACACCCCCAGATCCGGGGTCGGGAATCCGGGTTGTCACGGTCTTTCTTTCCACAATATCACTTTACTTAATTAATAATAAATACCCTCATGCTGTGACCCCACACTAACACACACCACAACTCGTTATAGTCTCAGAGATGAAATTGAAATAAGTACAAGTCTTTGAATCCACAATTTAAAATTATTACAACCCAAAATAATTACTTGATAATTTACAGTTAATTGCCATTATCTGCCACAAGTTATAATTATACATAATTGGATTCTCAAAAGTAGATGGTCTAAACTACAATGGATCTACCTCTGCAGCTATAGCAGCTACAATATCAGCGGGAAGACGCGGGACGCTTCCCACGCGCTTGCGCTGGGTCTGCTGGAGTCTGGCCATCTCTCCTAACTGTTGTTGTGTGATGAAGAAATAAAGCAAGAGTGAGCCTTACAGCTCGCAAGATAATATGTATAGTGGTAACAATAATATAAGTATCTACATGGATACTTACTAGCATCTCTATCATATGCAAGATAATTACTTGCTAGATATAAGTAAAAACAAGGAATGAAGCTACCAATACTTCACCACACTTATATCATATAAAGTTACTTGAACTGCCACCGCTCAAAGTATTATAAGTTTTAAGAAAAACATCCCATAGATGAGACCACAAGTTAAGACTTGAATAGATTCAATCTTTGAAATATTATTGAATGAAAAAAAAGTTATGAGATACTTTATTTAGTCCCGATATATATATATATCCACATATATATATATCCCGAAAACATTTCCTGGAACCTCTGTTATGTGAAGTATGAACAGAGTTCGAAACATCCAATGAATTTTGGAAAGGAAAAGAATTTTGGCATAAACCCGATATCTCGCTGATCAGGCAAAGATACCAATAAGTAACCTTTTCTACTAGTAGATGGACGAATTCCCCACTGGTCATCACCCTGGTCATAATTAAGACCTATGCTGGACTGCCACTCAGCCACCTATGCATTTGATGGACTCCCACTGAGCCACTTACACAATAATAGACCGTACCTCGGCCTGTCGCTTATGCCGACTCAATGAGAGGGGCTTACTTCCCGAACTTTGGGCAAGTAATCAATTCATTTACCAAATCTGCAACCTTGTTGCGAATATAAAATACACCACAGAGCCGGATTTCCCAGGTTTTGAGCGGGTATTTAAATCCCCTTTAAAAAGGGAAGATCTTAAATATAAAAATGAGTTTTGGGATCCGCTCTGACTTTTAAAAACCATTTTGAAGACTCGAAAACACTTTAAAGAGTGTTTGGAGTAAGGCTGATTTAATGAAGTAAATCAGTCCCCAGAATATTAGAAAATATCTGAATATTATTAATTTAATAATATTCCCATGAAGAATAGTCTTTATAAAAATAATTGAAGTAGAAGTATTAAAATTTATACTTGAAACGAGTATTAAATAACCAAAGATATACTTATATGAAAGTATTATCTTTATTTGAATAATCGAAAATAAGTTTGATTATTAACACCTTATTCTTTAATAAAATAAAGAATATATTTTAGCAAATAATCGGAGTCATAGATCCTCAAATGAATATTCAATTAATATTCAATAAATAAAATAAACTGAGTCATAATACCTCGAATGAATATTCAAATCATATTGAAATAATAAAATAAACTGAGTCATAACCCTCGAATGAATATTCAAATAATATTCATTAAATAATATAAAAGAGTCTTAAGTCCTCGAATGAATATTCAAAATAATATTCATTAAATAATATAAAGGAGTCATACGCCTTCGAATAATATTCGAAATAATACTCGATAATAAAATAAAGTTTAAAGTTATCGAATAAACCTTATTCGATTAATAGTTTGGAAAAACTATAACCATATATATATAAATATATATATATATATCCATATCCATATGTATACAAAATCTACTCGGGATCCTCGACTCCCGGTTTTAGAAAATATTTTCACCTTTGGGTCCCTATACTAAGGGTGTATGCAAGATACCGCTATCCTCTAGCATAGGTATTATCAACTGAACCAACAGATATATATTTCAAGAATATGAAACAGGCATGCATATATACCATATCACATGCTACAATATATCGCAAGAATTTGCTAAATAACCAACATGCATCTATCGCAAGATAATGCATATACAAGCGTATACAACACAACAACAGTATAACGGATAGAATACTTGCCTGAGCGACTTGGGGGTGAGAAAGGCTCGGGACGAGTCTGATAACCTATAAACAACAAGTAAGTTGGAATTAAACCAAAATCACTTGTAAACCTATACTTTAACTAACTTAGACTCTAACGCTTGTTTTGCGCTCACTGGTTTGCTTAAGTCACTCGGGTACCCTCGGCTCCGCCATTTTTAATAATTTAACCTTTACGAGTTTTAAAGCGATTCCTTCGCGAATGACTTACCAACTGCCTAACACACTTACCATAAATGTTTCACACATTAATTAACCCTTTTTGGTCTTTAACCTATGTTTCAAAGTAAGGCGAGGGAAAAAGTTTCGTTCGCGAAACGCCGTTACTTGAAACGGTCGTTTCTCCTAAACCGTGCATCGGAATCGAACGAACTACATATCAAAACGAAGCTCGTAACATGAGCTATCTAAACATGGCAGTGGTCACAATTTAGCAGGGGGTTCTCGGGTCCTAATGCTATGCACAAAAACAGTCCAAAGAAAATCGGACGTTACGACGGCTATGTTTACGTGATTTCCAAATTTCAACCCATTCACAAACAACCCAAATCAACCTCAAATCCAACATACAACCATCCTCCATCCTTATCACATCATAACAACCCCAACCAATTCAATTTAACCATTCATACTTATGCTTAAACTTTACTTTAATCATTCTTAAGTTCCTTTAAATCAAAACCACAAAATTACCATTTCATTTCACTACCATTCCAAATCTCAAACTCTAATCATAACAACAACTACAATAACATCCTACTTCATCAAAATCACCTTATAATATACATGAACCTAGGGTTTGAAAATGGTATACCTTCCTTGAAGTGGTGGGTTGAGCTAGGAAGCCTTAAGAAGCTTGGAGAGGCCTTAGGAAAGCTTGGATCTTCAAGAAAACAAGAAAAGTTCAAGTTAAAAAAACTTGAAAACACTATTCATTGTCTTCTTCATTGATTAAATGGAGAAGCTAGAGAAAGAATTAATGGCTTAAACTCATGATATAGCCATAACTAAGCATAAAGATGGTTAGGGAATTTTCTTACCAATTAAGGATGCTTGGATCTTGATTTTGAGAATTTTTGCTTTGAAAAAAAATGAAAAGCCGAGAGCTAGGTGATGAACAAATGCCTTGGCTGATTTTTTGATTCTTGATGAAATGATTTTGCTAGCTTGGTTGACTTGATTTGTATTTGATTTAGCAAATTACTACCTTGCCCTTGAATTTGTGTGGTCCTTAATCAACCACACCTCCCTTCTTCCCATGTCATGCTTACCTCATCCTCATGATGTCATCCTTCCTTCCTTGTCTTCTTTCTATTGGTTGGATGACATCACTCTCATTAATCCCTTTGATTAGCTTCCTAATCGTTTGCCTAATGACCGCTGATCTGTTATACGGTTCGCTTAACTTTCGTTCTCGTTTATCGTTTGAAGGATCATACCCGGGATCTTATTACTTAGGTTCCCTTAACCTTTCTCAATACATTATATTCCTTTTTATGATCCTCTATTATAATCCTTTAATTTAAATCCTTTTTATTCTGTTACCTTATACTCAATTCTCTCCGTATCTTGTGGATTTCCGGGAAAAACCAAAGTGTTCGGAATTGGATTCTGACGATATTTACATACACTTATATACTTCATAGAGTACTAATAAAATCCCAGAATATCCATAACAGAACCCCTACATAGTGTGGCGTGAAAAGTTTTCTCATTCAGCTAAAACACTATTCACAAGGGTTACAAAAAGTTGAAAAATTTTGGGGTTATTACAGTCTCCCCTCCTTAAAAGGATTCCGTCCCGGAATCAAACAGAAAACAATTGGGGGTACTTTTCTAGCATTGCGCTCTCTAGTTCCCAAGTCGATTCTTCCACATTATGATTCTGCCATAGTACTCTGACTAGCTTGATCACTTTGTTCCGAAGCACCTGCTCCTTCTTATCCATAATCCTTACTGGCTTCTCCACGTAAGTTAGATCTGGCTGCATATCCACCTGCTCGTACTCCACTATGTGCCTGGCATCCCGATGATACCTCCTTAGCATTGACACATGGAACACATTATGAACTTGTTGCAAATTAGGGGGTAGGGCTAGCTCGTAAGCTAACTTTCCAATCCGTCTTAATATCTCAAAAGGTCCAATGTATCTTGGGCTTAGTTTTCCTTTCTTTCCGAACCTCATTAATCCCTTCCAAGGGGATACTTTCAACAGTACTAAGTCCCCTATTTCATATTCCTTGTCCTTTCGGGCTAGGTCTG
Source organism: Apium graveolens (assembly GCF_009905375.1). Lineage (NCBI taxonomy): Eukaryota > Viridiplantae > Streptophyta > Magnoliopsida > Apiales > Apiaceae > Apium > Apium graveolens. Next base: position 53,041,155 of record NC_133648.1, on the reverse strand, counting down.
CATATTTCTTCTGTCTGTCTTGGGCTGCTACAAGTCGCCCTCTGATAAGATCCACTATATCTCTGGTCCTTTGGACCACTTCGGGTCCGAGCATCTTCCGCTCTCCTACTTCATCCCAGTATAAGGGAGATCGACACCTTCTTCCGTACAAGGCCTCATAAGGCGGCATCCCGATGCTAGCATGAAAGCTATTGTTATAAGAAAACTCGATCAACGGCAGGTGATCATCCCAACTTCCTTTAAGGTCTATTGCACAGACTCTCAACATATCCTCTAGTGTCTGGATGGTCCTTTCACTCTGTCCATCCGTCTGGGGATGGTACGCGGTACTCATATTTAACTTGGTCCCCGCACATTCCTGAAAGCTCCTCCAAAATCTGGAGTTGAACCTAGGGTCTCGGTCTGAGACAATGGACGCTGGGACTCCATGTCGTGTCACTATTTCCTTAAGGTAAATGTCCACCAGTCTATCGACTGTGTATCTCTCATTGATAGGAATGAAATGAGCTGACTTTGTCAATCGGTCTATAATTACCCAAATGGCATCGTGATTGGCTTTCGTCCTTGGTAAGCCTACAACAAAATCCATCGCTATCTGTTCCCATTTCCATTCGGGAATCTCCAGGGGTCGCAAAAGTCCACTGGGTCTCTGGTGCTCTGCCTTTACTCTTTGGCAAGTCAAACACTTGTTCACCCATTCTGCTACGTCCCTCTTCATGTTGGGCCACCAGTAATATTCTTTCAAATCCCTATACATCTTGGTACTTCCTGGGTGAATGGAATACCTTGAACTATGGCTTTCATCCAAAATCTCATCTTTAAGTTCTTGAACATTCGGAACCCAAATTCGGTAGGAGTACCTCATTATCCCCTTATCATCTTTTTCAGTATGGATCTCCTCTCCAGTCATTGACTCTCTGCCTTCATTCATTATTTTCTCCTGGCACAATCTGATCTTTTCCAATAACTCGGGCTGCATTGAGATCTCAAAAAGCTTTTCAGTTCCGGTTCCGGTTACCTTTACTTCTATTTCCATTTTCTCAAAATCCCTTATCAACTCTTCCGAGGTCGTTATCATTCTGAGTCTTTCCTTTCTACTAAGGGCATCAGCCACCACATTGGCTTTCCCTGGATGATAGAGAATCTCACAATCATAGTCCTTGATTAGTTCTAGCCATCTCCTCTGGCGCATGTTGAGCTCTTTCTGCGTAAATATGTACTTGAGGCTCTTATGGTCTGTGAAAATCTCGCACTTCTCTCCATACAAGTAGTGCCTCCAAATTTTTAAAGCAAATACTATTGCTGCGAGCTCAAGGTCATGAGTAGGATATCTAACCTCGTATTCCTTCAGTTGTCTCGATGCATACGCAATAACTTTACCGTGCTGCATAAGCACACATCCTAATCCTTTGTGCGACGCGTCACTATATATCACAAAATCTCCTTTTCCATCCGGCAATGCCAATACCGGAGCCGTTATCAACCTTTTCTTTAATTCCTGAAAACTGTTCTCGCATTTCTCCGTCCATTCAAACTTCTCTGTCTTACGAGTAAGTCGTGTCAAAGGGGCTGCGATCTTCGCAAAGTCCTGTACAAATCTACGATAGTAGCCGGCCAATCCTATGAAACTCCTTACCTCTGTGGGTGTGGTTGGCCTTTCCCAATTTGAGACCGCCTCTATCTTGGAGGGGTCGACCAATACTCCTTCTTTATTGATCACATGTCCTAAAAACTGTACTTCATTCCGCCAGAATTCACACTTCGAGAATTTGGCATATAACTGCTCCTCTCTGAGTATTCCTAGAGCTATCCTCAAATGCTCTGCATGTTCTGCCTCAGTCCTTGAGTAGATCAAAATATCATCGATAAAAACTATCACACACTTGTCCAAGTACTTCTTAAATACTCTATTCATTAAATCCATGAAAGCTGCTGGGGCGTTGGTTAATCCAAAGGACATTACCAAGAACTCATAATGCCCATACCTGGTACGGAACGCTGTCTTGGAAATATCTTCGGGTTTAATCTTTAGTTGGTGATATCCAGTCCTCAGGTCGATCTTGGAAAAATAAACAGCATCCTTTAGTTGGTCGAACAGATCGTCTATTCTAGGTAATGGGTACCGGTTCTTTATGGTTAGCTTGTTCAACTCTCGATAGTCTATGCACAACCTCATGCTCCCATCTTTCTTCTTAACAAATAAAACTGGTGCTCCCCACGGGGACACACTGGGTCTTATCATACCCTTATCCAAGAGTTCCTGCAATTGGATAGCTAATTCCTTCATTTCTAACGGGGCTAACCGGTAAGGTGCTTTGGAAACTGGCGCCGTCCCTGGGGCCAACTCAATAGCAAATTCAATCACTCTATCGGGTGGTAATCCCGGAAGGTCTTGGGGGAATACATCCTCAAATTCGTTGACTACTGGAATATCTTGTAAGTTGGGCACCTCCTTCTGCGTGTCCACCACATAAGCTAGGTAGGCCTCACTTCCTTTTCGTAGCATCCTTTTGGCCTGAGCCATGGTCAAAAATTTCTGTGTCTGCCTCTTTCCTCTAAATATAACTTCTTTCTTCCCGGGGATATTTAACTTAACTTTCTTCCCTTTACAGTCTATCTGAGCATCGTTGCTAGATAGCCAGTCCATTCCCAAAATCACATCAAACTCCCCTAATTTAAAAGGAATCAGATCAACACTGAAAGATTGCTCCCCTATGCCTATCTCACAGGCGGGGTGAATCTGGTTAACAGGAATAATTTCATGATTGGCTATTTCTACTTGTAAGGGTTCTATCAAGGGTTTAGCCTTAAGTCTTAACTTACGCGCAAAGTCCTTTGATATAAAAGATTTAGTTGCTCCCGAATCAAATAAAACATTTGCACTGACTGAATTTAGAGAAAGGGTACCTGCTATCACATCTGAATCTTTCATAGCATCCTGGACTGTCATGTTGAAAGTCCTCGCAGTAGGTGGCTTATTAGAAGCAGCCCTGCTTGCTCCCGAAGCTGCTGGTTTGTTCATTGGGCAATCCTTCTTCCAATGACCCTGGCGTCCACACTGATGACAATTGGTGGTTGGAACAACGGCAGGGGTTGATGATGGGCACCTAGTTGAATAGTGGCCTTCCCGACCGCACTTAAAACAGGTTACTGGCCTTTCCTTACACTCCCCAGTGTGGTTCCTTCCACATCTGTTACAGGCTGGCAATGGGGGTCGAGACTGGTTGGAATAGGACATTCTTGACTTCTGGCCGCCCTGGCTCACACTCACACTCATTGGCCGCTTAAACCCAGTGTTCCTTCCTGGCAGGGACACTGCTCCTCGATTAAACCTAGTTGGGAAGCTCCTTCCTGCGGAACCTCCACCCATGCTCATACTTTTCCTCTTTATTCCTTTCTTCTCTCTTTCCTTCTGCATCTGCTCACTTCCAACTTCTACAATCGTTGCTTTTTGCACCAGAGTGGCATAGTCCGTAAGCTCAAGGATTGCCACCCTATTCTGAATCCACGGTTTCAGTCCCTGCTGAAACCTCCTGGCTTTCTTTTCCTCGGTGCTCACAAACTCCGGCACAAACCTTGATAACTCAGTAAATTTCGCCTCGTACTCTGCTACAGACAAATCATTCTGCTTTAGCTCCAAGAACTTGAGCTCCATCTGGCTTTCCATAAACCTCGGGAAATACTTCCCCAGAAACAACTGACTAAATCTCTCCCAGGTTATAATAGCACCTGTCTCCATGTTTTTCTTGGCCTCCCACCAGTAGTTAGCTTCTCCTTTCAGAAGGTAGGTAGCAAATACAGTCTTCTGTGCCTCCTCGGTACTCAAAATCTCAAAAGATTTCTCCATTTCCTTTAACCATGCCCTTGCCTCAACTGGGTCGGCTGATCCGTGGAACTCAGGGGGCTTAAGGGACTTAAAAGCCCTGAAAGAGTTTGCCACTGCATTGTTACTTCCTTGAGGGGGTGGGTTGGGTTGACGTTCCAAATTCTGTCTTAGGAGTTGCATAAACTGGCCCATGGGATCCATGCCTGGGTTTGGTACTGGTTGCTCGACCTCGGTTTCTCCTTCTTCAGCCTCTATCTCGAATCCCTCAACATCATACGTTTCCTCTTCCTCTTCATACAGGGAGTCATCCTGTTCCACATAATCCTCATCTTCCTCTTCACTGTGTTCTTGGTTTCTATTATCCTGATTATGGCTTCCCTGGTCCTCAGACCCAGGGTTCGCCCTAGTCCCAATCTTTCTTGGCGGCATGATTCTGATAATAATAATAAAAAAAAACAATTTTTTGGGAAAAAAATTCAACGTTAGGTCACAATCATATACAACATTGTGCCTTGCACAGCTCTTATAATGGGGAGAACGTATAACGCAATTCTATTATTTTAAGAAAGTTCTAATACGAAGTGCAGTAATAATAATAATAAAACAGTGATCCCGTCACTATGGAACTGAACTGAAAGGAAACAAATATATACATAATACGAGAATACATAGTTTGATCTGGTCAAAAGTACAACAGTGCTACAGTCATCTGTCCCAAAAGTGATACACAAGAGTCTATCTGTCTAGTCAGAAAAAGGGATGCTATATACAAGTCAACTATCCCGGAAAATTGGCTCTTACTAAGGCCTCGGCTAACTAGACAACTAGACTATTCCATCATCAATCCTGAATCACACACCGGAACGGGTCAGCTCCCAAACCCTTTCCATCGCACGGCGGAAGATATAGTCGGCCTGCCGCCTGGAGATCCTACCATGCCTGTCCCCCTGGAGAGATCTGAGTCTCGCTCGGGACGTGAGCTCTATCCCCGTAAGCTCCCTCCTCAAGGATCGGGGTATAGAAGCCCTGGTCTCATAAGCTCGGGTACGCCTACCCGCCCTCTCTGCATCCAGCTCCCTCCTGGCCTCGTCCAGTCGGGCCTCGGCAACAGCCACTCGGGTCCTCAAAACATCCTGAACATATCCGTGAGCTAACGAAGACTGCCTCTGGGCAGGGTCAAGAGGTGGTGAATCCGGAGCCGCTGAGGGTGCCTCCTCGGTCTGCCTAGGCTCGGAAGTATGGGTCTCTGAGCTGTCATCATCAGGAATCCAAGATAGTGGTGGAGGGGTAGGGGCTCTGACCACCGGAAGTGTGGGTAAAGGGATACCAGCATACACTACCATAGATCCAACACGCTCCTCAGCTACTGGGACCTCATCCGGGTCCTCCTCATCTGGAATAGCAATAACCTCTGTCTCTGACTCCTCTGAGGGGTCCTCCTCATCTGAAACAGCAATGACCTCCGTCTCAGGCTCCTCTGGGGGGTCCTCCTCATCCTCCTCCATCTCAGGCTCCTCCTGATCCTCAACATCTAGCAATGCCTCATCATGCTCACGCTCGAACATCTCTGGGTCCTCTATCTCAGGCGCCTACACATTAAACGAGCTAAGTTACTATCATGATACTTATAAGGGTTCCCGTAAGGGTTTTAACTGTCAGCACTACTTTAAGTAGTCCGACCATGAACTTGGCAAGAGTTCTTATTATCTTTGTGAGTTTATTATTTTATCGTCGCATCATCTCTGAGGTTTATAACGCTTAGCTCTGATACCATTTCTGTAACACCCCCAGATCCGGGGTCGGGAATCCGGGTTGTCACGGTCTTTCTTTCCACAATATCACTTTACTTAATTAATAATAAATACCCTCATGCTGTGACCCCACACTAACACACACCACAACTCGTTATAGTCTCAGAGATGAAATTGAAATAAGTACAAGTCTTTGAATCCACAATTTAAAATTATTACAACCCAAAATAATTACTTGATAATTTACAGTTAATTGCCATTATCTGCCACAAGTTATAATTATACATAATTGGATTCTCAAAAGTAGATGGTCTAAACTACAATGGATCTACCTCTGCAGCTATAGCAGCTACAATATCAGCGGGAAGACGCGGGACGCTTCCCACGCGCTTGCGCTGGGTCTGCTGGAGTCTGGCCATCTCTCCTAACTGTTGTTGTGTGATGAAGAAATAAAGCAAGAGTGAGCCTTACAGCTCGCAAGATAATATGTATAGTGGTAACAATAATATAAGTATCTACATGGATACTTACTAGCATCTCTATCATATGCAAGATAATTACTTGCTAGATATAAGTAAAAACAAGGAATGAAGCTACCAATACTTCACCACACTTATATCATATAAAGTTACTTGAACTGCCACTGCTCAAAGTATTATAAGTTTTAAGAAAAACATCCCATAGATGAGACCACAAGTTAAGACTTGAATAGATTCAATCTTTGAAATATTATTGAATGAAAAAAAAGTTATGAGATACTTTATTTAGTCCCGATATATATATATATCCACATATATATATATCCCGAAAACATTTCCTGGAACCTCTGTTATGTGAAGTATGAACAGAGTTCGAAACATCCAATGAATTTTGGAAAGGAAAAGAATTTTGGCATAAACCCGATATCTCGCTGATCAGGCAAAGATACCAATAAGTAACCTTTTCTACTAGTAGATGGACGAATTCCCCACTGGTCATCACCCTGGTCATAATTAAGACCTATGCTGGACTGCCACTCAGCCACCTATGCATTTGATGGACTCCCACTGAGCCACTTACACAATAATAGACCGTACCTCGGCCTGTCGCTTATGCCGACTCAATGAGAGGGGCTTACTTCCCGAACTTTGGGCAAGTAATCAATTCATTTACCAAATCTGCAACCTTGTTGCGAATATAAAATACACCACAGAGCCGGATTTCCCAGGTTTTGAGCGGGTATTTAAATCCCCTTTAAAAAGGGAAGATCTTAAATATAAAAATGAGTTTTGGGATCCGCTCTGACTTTTAAAAACCATTTTGAAGACTCGAAAACACTTTAAAGAGTGTTTGGAGTAAGGCTGATTTAATGAAGTAAATCAGTCCCCAGAATATTAGAAAATATCTGAATATTATTAATTTAATAATATTCCCATGAAGAATAGTCTTTATAAAAATAATTGAAGTAGAAGTATTAAAATTTATACTTGAAACGAGTATTAAATAACCAAAGATATACTTATATGAAAGTATTATCTTTATTTGAATAATCGAAAATAAGTTTGATTATTAACACCTTATTCTTTAATAAAATAAAGAATATATTTCAGCAAATAATCGGAGTCATAGATCCTCAAATGAATATTCAATTAATATTCAATAAATAAAATAAACTGAGTCATAATACCTCGAATGAATATTCAAATCATATTGAAATAATAAAATAAACTGAGTCATAACCCTCGAATGAATATTCAAATAATATTCATTAAATAATATAAAAGAGTCTTAAGTCCTCGAATGAATATTCAAAATAATATTCATTAAATAATATAAAGGAGTCATACGCCTTCGAATAATATTCGAAATAATACTCGATAATAAAATAAAGTTTAAAGTTATCGAATAAACCTTATTCGATTAATAGTTTGGAAAAACTATAACCATATATATATATAAATATATATATATATATATATATATCCATATCCATATGTATACAAAATCTACTCGGGATCCTCGACTCCCGGTTTTAGAAAATATTTTCACCTTTGGGTCCCTATACTAAGGGTGTATGCAAGATACCGCTATCCTCTAGCATAGGTATTATCAACTGAACCAACAGATATATATTTCAAGAATATGAAACAGGCATGCATATATACCATATCACATGCTACAATATATCGCAAGAATTTGCTAAATAACCAACATGCATCTATCGCAAGATAATGCATATACAAGCGTATACAACACAACAACAGTATAACGGATAGAATACTTGCCTGAGCGACTTGGGGGTGAGAAAGGCTCGGGACGAGTCTGATAACCTATAAACAACAAGTAAGTTGGAATTAAACCAAAATCACTTGTAAACCTATACTTTAACTAACTTAGACTCTAACGCTTGTTTTGCGCTCACTGGTTTGCTTAAGTCACTTGGGTACCCTCGGCTCCGCCATTTTTAATAATTTAACCTTTACGAGTTTTAAAGCGATTCCTTCGCGAATGACTTACCAACTGCCTAACACACTTACCATAAATGTTTCACACATTAATTAACCCTTTTTGGTCTTTAACCTATGTTTCAAAGTAAGGCGAGGGAAAAAGTTTCGTTCGCGAAACGCCGTTACTTGAAACGGTCGTTTCTCCTAAACCGTGCATCGGAATCGAACGAACTACATATCAAAACGAAGCTCGTAACATGAGCTATCTAAACATGGCAGTGGTCACAATTTAGCAGGGGTTCTCGGGTCCTAATGCTATGCACAAAAACAGTCCAAAGAAAATCGGACGTTACGACGGCTATGTTTACGTGATTTCCAAATTTCAACCCATTCACAAACAACCCAAATCAACCTCAAATCCAACATACAACCATCCTCCATCCTTATCACATCATAACAACCCCAACCAATTCAATTTAACCATTCATACTTATGCTTAAACTTTACTTTAATCATTCTTAAGTTCCTTTAAATCAAAACCACAAAATTACCATTTCATTTCACTACCATTCCAAATCTCAAACTCTAATCATAACAACAACTACAATAACATCCTACTTCATCAAAATCACCTTATAATATACATGAACCTAGGGTTTGAAAATGGTATACCTTCCTTGAAGTGGTGGGTTGAGCTAGGAAGCCTTAAGAAGCTTGGAGAGGCCTTAGGAAAGCTTGGATCTTCAAGAAAACAAGAAAAGTTCAAGTTAAAAAAACTTGAAAACACTATTCATTGTCTTCTTCATTGATTAAATGGAGAAGCTAGAGAAAGAATTAATGGCTTAAACTCATGATATAGCCATAACTAAGCATAAAGATGGTTAGGGAATTTTCTTACCAATTAAGGATGCTTGGATCTTGATTTTGAGAATTTTTGCTTTGAAAAAAAATGAAAAGCCGAGAGCTAGGTGATGAACAAATGCCTTGGCTGATTTTTTGATTCTTGATGAAATGATTTTGCTAGCTTGGTTGACTTGATTTGTATTTGATTTAGCAAATTACTACCTTGCCCTTGAATTTGTGTGGTCCTTAATCAACCACACCTCCCTTCTTCCCATGTCATGCTTACCTCATCCTCATGATGTCATCCTTCCTTCCTTGTCTTCTTTCTATTGGTTGGATGACATCACTCTCATTAATCCCTTTGATTAGCTTCCTAATCGTTTGCCTAATGACCGCTGATCTGTTATACGGTTCGCTTAACTTTCGTTCTCGTTTATCGTTTGAAGGATCATACCCGGGATCTTATTACTTAGGTTCCCTTAACCTTTCTCAATACATTATATTCCTTTTTATGATCCTCTATTATAATCCTTTAATTTAAATCCTTTTTATTCTGTTACCTTATACTCAATTCTCTCCGTATCTTGTGGATTTCCGGGAAAAACCAAAGTGTTCGGAATTGGATTCTGACGATATTTACATACACTTATATACTTCATAGAGTACTAATAAAATCCCAGAATATCCATAACAGAACCCCTACATAGTGTGGCGTGAAAAGTTTTCTCATTCAGCTAAAACACTATTCACAAGGGTTACAAAAAGTTGAAAAATTTTGGGGTTATTACATGGTTCATGAGAAGCATGATTCTTGAATACTTAGAGTGTGGTTGGATTTGTAATGAGTTTGAAGTTGTAAATCTTGATTATTGGTTAAGGAACTTAAGTATAGCTTTTAGTTCATGTTTGAGGGTAGTATAAATTGGAAATCTTGAGATGTTGGGGCTGTTGTAGTAAAGTATGGATGGATTTTGGTTGTAATAATGATTGTGGGTTGATTTGTGGATTGATTGGAGTGGTATAAATTTGGTAATCGCGTAAACATAGTCGTCGTAATGTCCGATTTACCTTAGACTGTTTTTGCTCTTAACTTCAGGACCCGTGAACTCACTGTTAGATTTTGACCATTGCCATGATTAGATAGTTCATGTTACGAGCTTCGTTTTGATATATAGCTCGCTTGAATCCGATGTACGGTTTAGGAGAAACGACCGTTTTAAGTAACGGCATTTCACGAACGAACCATTACCCCTCGCCTTACTTTGAAACCTTGGTTAAGGCCCTTAAATGACTAATTAGAGAATGAAACAATTATATAAAGTGGATTAGGCAGTTGGTAGGGTACTCGCGAAAGAATTGCCTTAAAATTCTTAATAGTTAATTTATTAAAAATGGTGGAGCCGAGGGTACTCGAACGACTTAAGTGAATCGTTAAGCGCAAAAGCGAACGTTAGGGTCTAATTGGTTAAAGTATAGATTCTTAAGCGACTTTGGTTTAATTCCAACTTATATGTTGTTTATAGGTTACCAGACTCGTCCCAGGCCTTTTATCACCCTCAGTCGCTCAGGCAAGTTTTCTACCCGTTATACTGTTGTTGTGATGTATATATGTATATGCATTATCTTGTGATGAATGCATGATTGTTATTAGCAAATCTTACGATATATTGGAGCATGCTGATATGGTATATATGCATGCTTATTTCGTAATCTTGATATGTAATTGTTGATTCAAATACTTATAAGTTGCATAATACCTATGCTAGAGATAAGCAGTAGTTGTGTATACCCTTAGTATAGGGGACCCAAAGGTGAACATTTTCTAAACCGGGAGTCGATGTTCCCGAGTATAATATATATATATATAGATATAGTTTCAAAACTATTAATCGAATAAGGTTGATTCGTAAACTTTATTTTATTTAATGAATATTACTTTGAATAATCATTCGAGGACTTATGACTCCGCTTATTTTATTTAATGAATATTATTTTGAATATTCATTGGAGGACTTATGACTCCGCTTCTTTTATTAAATAATATTCTTTATTTTATTAAAGAATAATATTTCGATAATCAAACTTATTTTCGATTATTCAAATAAAGATCGTACTTTCGTATAAGTATATCTTTGGTTATTTATTATTCATTTCAAGTATGAGTTTTAAAACTTCTACTTCAATTATTTTATAGAGATTATCCTTTATGGGAATATTATTTAAATAATAATATTCAGATATTCTCCAACATATCGGGACTGATTTATTTTATTAAATCAGCATTACTCCAAACATTCTTAAAAATGTTTTCGAGTCTTCAAAATGATTTTAAAAGTTAGAGCGGATCCCAAAACTCGTTTTCAAATTTAAGATCTTCCTTTTTGAAGGGGACTTGAATACTCGCTCAAAAATCTAAGGGATCCAGCTCTGTGGTGTATTTTATATTCGCAACGAGGTTGCTATTTTGATAAATGAATTGATTACTTACCCAACGTTCGGGAAGTAAGTCCATCTAATTGAGTCGGCATAAGCGACAGGCCGGGGTGCGGTCTATCAAAGTGTAAGTGGATAGGTGGCAGTCCATCAACGCGTAAGAGGCCGGGTGGCGGTCCAGCACAAGGTCCTAATGCGGCCAGGGTGATGACCGGTGGGGGATTCATCCATCTACTAGTAGAAAAGGTTACTTATTGGTATCTTTGCCTGATCAACAAGATATCGGGTTTATGCCAAAATTCTTTTCTTTCCAAATTCAATGGATATTGCAACTCTGTTCATACTTTACATGACAGAGGTTTTCAGGAAATGTATGAGAGATATATATGGATATATATCAGGACTCAAGGAAGTATCTCGTAACTTCATTTCATTCAATAATACTTCAAAGATTTATTCTATTCAAGTCTTATGTTGTAGTCCCATATATGTGATGAACTTCGAAAACTTAGTATACTTGAACAGTGGTAGTTCAAGTAGATTTCTAAAATGGTATAAGTATAGTGAAGTAATTGGTAACTTCATCTTCCTTTAAGCTTATATCTAGTAAGTAATTACCTTACACTTGCTAAAGGTTTCCAGTAAGTTATCCATTTAGATACTTGCATTATTGTTTAAACTATATATTATCTTGCGAGCTGTAATGCTCACTCTTGCTTCATTTCTTCATCACACAACAACAGTTAGGAAAGATGGCCAGACTCAAGCAGACCTAGCGCAAGCGCGTGGGAAGCATCCCGCATCTTCCCGTTGATATCGTAGCTGCTATAGCTGCAGAGGTAGATCTATTTGTATATCAGGAATTCTACTTTTGGGAATCAATTATGTATAATTATAACTTGTGGCAGATAATGGCAATTAACAGTAAACTTATCAAGTAACCATTTTGGCTTGTAATAACTTTTAAATTGTGGATTCAAGGACTTGTACTTATTTCAATTTCATCTCTGAGACTATAACGGGTTGTGGTGTGTGTTATTGTGGGGTCACGGTATGAGGTTATGTATCTTTAATTAAGTTAAGTGATATTTGTGGAAAGAAAGACCGTGACGACCCGGATCCCCGACCCCAGATCTGGGGGTGTTACAGAAATTTTATCAGAGCCAAGGTTATAAACCTTAGAGATTATGCGATGATATAATATTAAACTCACAAAGATAATAAGAACTCTTGCCAAGTTCATGGTCGGACGACTTAAAGTAGCGCTGACAGTTAAAACCCTTACGGGAAACCTTATAAGTATCATGATAGTAACTTAGCTCGTTTAATGTGTAGGTGCATGAGATAGAGGACCCAGAGATGTTCGAGCGTGAGCATGATGAGGCACTGCTAGATGCCGAGGATCAGGAGGAGCCTGAGATGGAGGAGGAGGATCCCTCAGAAGAGTCAGAGATAGAGGTTGTTGCGATTTCAGATGAGGAGGACCCGGATGAGGTCCCAGTAGCTGAGGAGCATGTCAGAGCTATAGTGGAGTATACTGGTACCCCTTTACCCTCACTCTCGGTGGTCAGAGCTCCTACCCCTCCACCACTATCTTGGAGCCCCTATGATGACAGCTCTGAGACCCATACTTCCGAGCCTAGGCAGACCAAGGAGGCACCCCAGCGGCTCCAGATTCACCACCTCTCAACCCTGCCCATAGGCAGTCTTTATTAGCTCACGGATATGTTTAGGATGTTCTGAGGACTCGAGTGGCTTTTGCTGAGGCCCGGCTGGATGAGGCCAGGAGAGAGTTGGATACGGAGAGGGCTGGTAGGCGTGCCCGAGCTCATGAGGCTAGAGCTACCATACCCCGATCCTTGAGGAGGGAGCTGACGGGGATAGAGCTCATGGCTCGCGCGAGACTCCGATCACTCCAGGGGGAAGGCATGGAAGGATCTCCAGAAGGCAGGCTGACTACATTTTCCGTCATGCGATGGAAAGAGTGTGGGAGCTGACCCGCTCTGGTGTTTGATTCAGGACCAGTGAGGTGGTAGTCTAGTCGTCTAGTTAGTCGAGGCCATAGTAAGAGCCAATTTTCCGGGATAGTTGACTTGTATATAGTATCCCTTTCTCTGACTAGACAGATAGACTCATGCATTTCACTTTTTGGGTAGATGACTGTAGCACTGTTGTACTTTTAACCAGATCGAACTATATATTTCTCGCATTATGTATATATTTATTTCCTTTCAGTTCAGTTCCTTAGTGACGAAATCACTGTTTTTATCGTTATTATTACTGCACTTCTTTTAGAACTGTCATAATATAATTGAATTGTGAGATACGTTCTCCCCATTATAGAACTGTGCAAGGCACAATTTTATGTATGATTGTGACCTAACGTTGAATTTTCCCAAAATTTATCAGTATCATGCCGCCAAGAAAGATTGGAACTAGGGCGAACCCTGGATTTGAGGACCAGGGAAGCCATAACCAGGACGGTAGGAACCAAGAACACAGTGAAGAGGAAGATGAGGATTATGTTGAACAGGATGACTCCCTGTATGAAGAGGAGGAGGAGACATTTGATGTTGAAGGATTTGAGATAGAGGCTGAAGAAGGAGAAACTGAGGTTGAGCAACAAGTACCAAACCCAGACATGGATCCCATTGGACAGTTCATGTAACTACTAAGGCAGAACTTGGAACGTCAACCCAACCCACCCCCTCAAGGAAATAACAATGTTGTGGCAAACTGTTTTAGGGCTTTCAAGTCCCTTAAGCCCCCTGAGTTCCACGGATCAGCCGACCTAGTTGAGGCAAGGGCATGGCTAAAGGAAATGGAGAAATCCTTTGAGATTCTGATTACCGATGAGGTACAGAAGACTGTATTTGCTACCTACCTTCTGAAAGGAGAGGCCAACTACTAGTGGGAGGCCAAGAAAAACATGGAGACAGATGCTATCATAACCTGGGAGAGGTTCAGTCAGTTGTTTTTGGGAAAATATTTCCCAAGGTTTATGGAGAACCAGATGGAGCTCAAGTTCTTGGAGCTAAAGCAGAATAACTTATTTGTTACAGAGTACGAAGCAAAATTTACTGAGTTATCAAGGTTTAGGCCGGAGTTTGTGAGCACCGAGGAAAAGAAAGCTAGGAGGTTTCAGCAGGGACTGAAATCGTGGATTCAGAATAGGATGACAATCCTTGAGCTTACTGATTATGCCACTCTGGTGCAAAAGGCAACAATTGCAGAAGCCGGAAGTGAACAGATGCAGAAGTAAAGAAAGAAGAAAGGAATAAAGAGGAAAAGTATGAGCATGGGCGGAGGTCCCGCAGGAGGGAGCCTCCCAACTAGATTTAATCGAGGAGCAGTGTCCCTACCGGGAAGGAGTACTGGGTTTAAGAGGCCAATGAGTGTGAATGTGAGCCAGAGCGGCCAGAAATCAGGAAGGTCATATTCCAACCAGTCTCGACCCCCATTACCAGCCTGTAACACTTGTGGAAGGATGCATTCTGGGGAGTGTAAAGGAAAGCCGGTAATCTGCTTCAAGTGTGGTCGAGAAGGTTACTATTCGGACAAGTGCACTTCGCCAACCCCCATTACCCGCCCAACCACCACTTGTCATCAGTGTGGACGCCCGGGTCATTGGAAGAGGGAATGCCCAATGAACAAACCAGCAGCTTCAGGAGCAAGTAGAGCTGCTTCTAATAAACCACCTACTGCGAGGACTTTCAACATGATAGTCCAAGATGCTATGAAAGACTCAGATGTGATAGCAGGTACCCTTTCTCTAAATTCAGTCAGTGCAAATGTTTTATTTGATTCGGGAGCAACTAAATCTTTTATATCAAGGGACTTTTCACTTAAATTAAGACTTAAGGCTGAACCCTTGAAAACCCTTACAAGTAGAAATAGCCAACCATGAAATTATTCCTGTTAACCAGATTCACCCCGCCTGTGAGTTAGGCATAGGGGAACAGTCTTTTAGTGTTGATTTGATTCCTTTTAAATTAGGGGAGTTTGATGTAATTTTGGGAATGGACTGGCTATCTAGCAATGATGCTCAGATAGACTGTAAGGGGAAGAAAGTTAAGTTGAATATCCCAGGGAAGAAAGAAGTCATATTTAGAGAAAAAAGGCAGACGCGGAAATTTTTGACCATGGCCCAGGCCAATAAGATGCTACAAAAAGGAAATGAGGCTTACCTAGCCTATGTGGTGGACACGCAGAAGGAGGTGCCCAACTTGCAAGATATTCCGGTAGTCAACGAATTTGAAGATGTATTTCCACAAGACCTTCCGGGATTACCACCCGATAGAGTGATTGAATTTTCTATTGAGTTGGCCCAAGGGACGGCGCCAGTTTCAAAGGTACCTTACAGGTTAGCCCCATTAGAAATGAAGGAATTAGCTACCCAATTATAGGAACTTTTGGATAAGGGTATGATAAGACCCAGTGTGTCTCTGTGGGGAGCACCAGTGTTATTTGTTAAGAAGAAATATGGGAGCATGAGGTTGTGCATCGACTACCGAGAGTTGAACAAGCTAACCATAAAGAACAGGTACCCGTTACCCAGAATAGACGATCTATTTGATCAACTAAAGGATGCTGTTTACTTTTCCAAGATTGACCTGAGAACTTGATATCACCAACTAAAGATTAAACCCGAAGATATTCCCAAGACCGCGTTCCGTACCAGGTATGGGCACTATGAGTTCTTGGTAATGTCCTTTGGATTAACCAACGCCCCAGCAACTTTCATGGATTTAATGAATAGAGTATTCAAGAAGTACTTGGACAAGTGTGTGAAGTTTTTATCGATGATATTTAATCTACTCAAGGACCGAGGCAGAACATGCAGAGCATTTGAGGATAGCTCTAGGAATACTCAGAGAAGAATAGTTGTTTGCTAAATTCTCAAAGTGTGAATTCTGGCGGAAGGAAGTACAGTTTTTAGGACATGTGATCAATAAGGAAGGAGTATTGGTCGACCCCTCCAAAATAGAGGCGGTCTAAAAATGGGAAAGGCTGTAACACCCCCAAATCTGGGGTCGGGGATCCGGGTTGTCACGAGTTCCATTTCCCTTAATAACACCCAATCTTAATAAACAATCAACTACTCTGTACTGTGACCCCACAATAAACACACACACCACAAGTTATAGTCTCAGAGATGAATACCCAAAAATAACACAAGTCCTTATATTCCACAATTATAAACCGTTACACCTTAAAAGGGTTCTGAATAAATTTACATATTCCTTGCCATTATTACAATTCATATTATACATAAGTCTGGTTCATCAATAGTTGAAAAGCTAGCCTATTGGTAGCTCCTACCTCAGCTACGGCGGCATCAATGCTTTCAGAAGACTGCGGAACGTTTTCTAACCGCTTGCGAATCGGGAGCTTGGTCCTGTTCATCTTTTCTATCTGTTGTTGTGTGATGAAAGAAGAAAGCAAGGGTGAGCAGCAAGCCCACCAAAATAATATGCATAATGATTAACAATATATGAGCCTTCTCATAGTACTCATGAAAGTCTTGGTCAAAAGAAATGAACCAAGTTTGTTATCTTAACGCGACCAAGTCGCAAAATATTCAGTATATATATATACATGTATACTTTTCACAATCTTTGAAATCCTCTGACATGTATAATATACACAGAGTTCCAGTTTATAACTGTATAAAAAAATATCGTTGCAAGGTGATCTCATATATCTAACCTTGTCTCAACGTTTTTCTGAAAATCTTTGACATGCATAAGATATTCATTTACTAGATATAAGTTTAAAAGATGAAGTTACAAGATACTCTAATATGCTTATATCTTTTCCGAATACTACTTGAACTACCACCGTTCAAGTTATAATGAGCTTTCAACAGTTCATCACATAGATGAGACTACAAGACAAGATTCGAATAGATTAAATCTTTGAAGTATTATTGAAGGAAATGAAGTTATGATATACTTCATTAAGTTCTGATATACATATATATATATATATCCACATATACATCTTCTTTATACATTTCCTGAAAACCTCTGTCATGAAATGTATGGACAGAGTTTGTAACATCCAATAAATTTTTGGAAGGAAAAAGAATTGTGGCATAAACCCGATATCTTGCTGATCAGGCAAAGATACCAATAAGTAACCTTTTCTACTAGTAGATGGACGAATTCCCCACTGGTCACCACCCTGGTCGCAATAGGACCTTATGCTGGACTGCCACTCAGCCACTTATGCATTTGATGGACTCCCACTGAGCCACTTACACTATCATGGACGCCCACTGAGCCCATGTTGCTTATGCCGACTCGATAGATGGACTTACTTCCCGAACGTTGGGTAAGTAATCAATTCATTTACCAAAACAGCAACCTCGTTGCGAATATAAAATACACCACATTGCCGGATCCCTCAAGTTTTGAGCGAGTATTTAAATCCCCTTTAAAAGGAAGATCTTAAATATAAAAATGAGTTTTGGGATCCACTCTAACTTTTAAAAATCATTTTGAAGACTCGAAAATATTTTAAAGAGTGTTTGGAGTAATGCTGATTTAATGAAGTAAATCAGTCCCAATATATTAGAAAATATCTAAATATTATTATTTAAATAATATTCCCATAAAGAATAATTTTTATAAAAAAATAATTGAGGTAGAAGTTGTAAAACTTATACTTGAAATGAGTATTAAATAACCAAAGATATATTTATACGAAAGTACTATCTTTATTTGAATAATCAAAGATAAGTTTGATTATCGACACCTTATTCTTTAATAAAATAAAGAATATATCTCAGCAAATAATCGGAGTCATAGATCCTCAAATGAATATTCAAAATAATATTCAGTAAATAAAATAAAAGGAGTCATAATTCCTCGGATGAATATTCAAGTAATATTCATTAAATAATATAAAGGAGTCATAAGTCCTCGAATGAATATTCAAGTAATATTCATTAAATAATATAAAGGAGTCATAAGTCCTCGAATGAATATTATAAATAATATTCATTAAATAAAATAAAGTGAGTCATACATCCTCAATTGAATATTCAAATAATATTCATTCAATAATATAACTAAGTCATAAGCCCTCGAATGAATATTCAAAATAATATTCAATAAAATAATATAAAGTTATCGAATAAACCTTATTCGATTAATAGTTTTTAAAACTATAACCATATATATATATATATAAATATATATTATACTCGGGAACATCGACTCCCGGTTTAGAAATATGTTCACCTTTTTATCCCCTATACTAAGGGTAACTCAAATACCGCTTATCTCTAGCATAGGTATTATGCAACTATAAGCATTTTAACCAACAGATATATAATTCAAGAATATGAAATAGGCATGCATATATACCATATCACATGCTATAATATATCGCAAGAATTTGCTAATAACAAATATGCATTTATCGCATGATAATGCATATACACATATACATCACAACAACAGTTATACGGGTAGAAAACTTGCCTGAGTGCTCCCGGATAGACTTAAGCTTAGAGTGGGTCCGATAACCTATGAACAACAACATAAGTCGGAATTAAACCCCGGTCGCTTAAGAAACTAGACTTTAACCAATTAGACTCTAACGCTTGCTTTTGCGCTTAACGATTCACTTACGTCGCTCGAGTACCCTCGGCTCCACCATTTTTAATAAATTAACCATTAAGAATTTTAAAGCGATTCTTTCGCGAGTACCTTACCAACTGCCTAATCCACTTAACATAATTGTTTCATACCTCAATTAGTCATTTAAAGTCCTTAACCAAGGTTTCAAAGTAAGGCGAGGGGTAATGGTTCGGTCGCGAAACGCCGTTACTTAAAACGGTCGTTTCTCCTAAACCGTACATCGGATCCAAACGAACCACATATCAAAACGAAGCTCGCAACATGAACTATCTAAAAATGGCAATGGTAAAAACCTAGCAGGGAGTTCTCGGGTCCTAATTTTATGAACAAAAGCAGTCTAAAGTAAATCGGACATTACGAAGGCTATGTTTACGCGATTTCCCAATTTTATACCATTCCAATTCAACCACCAATCAATCCCAATCCATCCATACAACCAAAATCCATCCTCACTACATCATAACAGCCCCAATCAACTCAACATTAACAATTTATACTTATTCTTAAACTTGAATTTAAACTATACTTAAGTCCTTTAACCAAACCATAAGATTCCAACATTCAATTCACTACCATTCCAACCCAAACTCTAAACCAACAAGCATCAAGCTACTCTTTACCATAACTATCAAAATCATCCTAATATACAAAGTAAATCTAGGGTTTGGAGATGTTATACCTTCCTTGAAGTGGTTGGAGTAGCTAGGAAGCCTTAAGAAGCCTTGAGATGTCTTAGAGATGCTTGGATCTTAAAGGAAAAACAAGAAAAATCAAGTTAAAAACCTTGAAATCACTATTCATTGTCTTCTTCATTGATTTCTTGGAGAAGATTGAGAATGAATTGGAGGCTTAAACTCATAGGATAGCCATATCTATGCATAAGGAGTACTAGATAATTAACTTACCAATTTAGGAAGCTTGGAACTTGAATTTTGAAAATTTTGCTTCTTGAAATGGAGAAAAGCCGAGAGCAAGGTTGAAGAATGAAATGATTTTGTGTTTTTTGATTTGTTTTGCCTAGCTTGGTTGTTTTTGTTTTGTTTTTTTTGGTTAATTACCTTTCTAACCTTGAACTTTGTGTGGTTATCATTCATCCACACCTCCTTCCCTCCTATGTCATGCTTATGTCACTTTGTGATGTCATCATCCCTTACTTGCCCCCTTCTTATTGGTTGGATGACCTCATCATCCCTAACCTCCTTGATTAACTTCCTAATTGTTTGCCTAATGACCGCTGATCTGTTATACGATTCGCTTAACTTTCGTTTTCGTTTATTGTTTGAGGGATCATACCAGGGATCTTATTACTTGGGTTTCCTTAACCTTTCTCAATACATTATAATCCTTTAATGATCCTCTCTTATAATCCTTTAATTTAAATCCTTTTTATCCTGTTACCTTATACTCAATTCTTTCCGTATCTAGTGGATTTCCGGGAAAAATCAAAGTGTTCGGAATTAGATTCTGACGATCTTTACATACACCTATATACCATATAGAGTACTAATAAAATCTCAGAATATCCATAATAGAACCCCTACATAGTGTGGCCTGAAAAGTTTTCTCATTCAGCAAAAACACTATTCATAAGGGTTTCAAAATTTTTCCAAAAATTGGGGTTATTACAAAGGCCAACCACACCCACGGAGGTAAGGAGTTTCATAGGATTGGCAAGCTACTATCGTAGATTTGTACAGGATTTTGCGAAGATCGCGGCCCCTTTGATGTGACTTACTCGTAAGACAGAGAAGTTTGAATGGACAGAAAAATGCGAGAACAGCTTTCAAGAATTAAAGAAAAGGTTGGTAACGGCCCCTGTGTTGGCGTTGCCAGACGGAAAAGGAGATTTTGTGATATATAGTGACGCGTCGCACAAAGGATTAGGGTGTGTGCTTATGCAGCACGGTAAGGTGATTGCGTATGCGTCGAGACAACTGAAGGAATACGAGATTAGATATCCTACTCATGACCTTGAGCTCGCGGCAATAGTTTTTTCCTTAAAAATTTGGAGGCACTACTTGTATGGAGAGAAGTGCGAGATTTTCACAGACCATAAGAGTCTCAAGTACATATTTACGCAGAAAGAGCTCAACATGCGCCAGAGGAGATGGTTAGAACTAATCAAGGACTATGATTGTGAGATTTTCTATCATCCAGGGAAAGCCAATGTGGTGGCTGACGCCCTTAGTAAGAAGGAAAGACTCAGAATGATAATGACTTCGGAAGAATTGATAAAGGATTTCGAGAGAATGGAAATAGAAGTAAGGGTAACCGGAACCGGAACTGAAAAGCTGTTTGAGATCTCGATGTAGCCAGAGTTATTGGAAAAGATTATATTGTGCCAAGAGAAAGTAATGAATGAAGGTAGAGAGTCAATGACTGGAGAAGAGATCCATCCTGAGAGAGATAATAAAGGGATAATGAGGTATTCCTACAGGATTTGGGTTCCGAATATTCAAGAGCTTAAAGACGAGATTTTGGATGAAAGCCATAGTTCAAGGTATTCCATTCACCCGGGGAGCACCAAGATGTATAGGGATTTAAAGGAATATTACCGGTGGCCCAACATGAAGAGGGACGTAGCAGAATGGGTAAGCAAATGTTTAACTTTCCAAAGAGTAAAGGCGGAACACCAGAGACCCAGTGGACTTTTACGACCCCTGGAGAAACCCGAATGGAAATGGGAACAGATAGCCATGGATTTTGTTGTAGGCTAACCAAGGACGAAAGCCAATCATGATGCCATATGGGTAATTATAGACCAACTGACAAAGTCAGCTCACTTCATTCCTATCAATGAGAGATACACAGTCGATAGACTGGTGGACATTTACCTTAAGGAAATAGTGACGCGACATGAAGTCCCAGCGTCCATTGTCTCAGACCGAGACCCTAGATTCAACTCCAGATTTTGGAGGAGCTTTCAAGAATGTGCGGGAATCAAATTAAATATGAGTACCGCTTACCATCCCCAAACGGACGGGCAAATTGAAAGGACCATCCAGACACTAGAGGATATGTTGAGAGTCTGTGCAATAGACTTTAAAGGAAGTTGGGATGATTACTTGCCGTTGATCGAGTTTTCTTATAACAATAGCTTTCATACCAGCATCGGAATGCCGCCTTACGAGGCCCTGTACGGAAGAAGGTGTCGATCTCCATTATTCATTAAAAACACAAGTTGACTTTTTATTATTCAAGCAAGAAGCTCTCGGCTTCTCCATTTCTTCAAAGAAAAGAAAATCTAAATTCAAGTTCCAAGCATTGTTAAATTGTGAGGTAATTATCCAAGGTTCCTTGTACATAGATATAGCTATCCTATGAATCTAAGCTTCCATTTCCTTCACAATCTCTTCCAATAATTCATGGAAGAAGAGGGTGAATAGTGTTTTCAAGATCTTGAAAATTTTGATCTTGTGTTTTCTTTAGATAAAGCTTTAGTAAGGATTTTCAAGGGTTGTTTCAAGCTCCTTAGTTACTTCTACTCACCAAGGAAGGTATAATCTCATACCCTAGCCCTACTTTTGAATATTTAGAGTTTTTATGTTTGGTATGGTTCATGAGAAGCATGATTCTTGAATACTTAGAGTGTGGTTGGATTTGTAATGAGTTTGAAGTTGTAAATCTTGATTATTGGTTAAGGAACTTAAGTATAGCTTTTAGTTCATGTTTGAGGGTAGTATAAATTGGAAATCTTGAGATGTTGGGGCTGTTGTAGTAATTATGGATGGAGTTTGGTTGTAGTAATGATTGTGGGTTGATTTGTGGATTGATTGGAGTGGTATAAATTTGGTAATCGCGTAAATATAGCCGTCGTAATGCCCGATTTACCTTAGACTGTTTTTGTTCTTAACTTCAGGACCCGTGAACTCACTGTTAGATTTTTACCATAGCCATTATTAGATATTTCATGTTACGAGCTTCGTTTTGATATGTGGTTCGCTTGAATCCGATGTACAGTTTAGGAGAAACGACCGTTTTAAGTAACGGCGTTTCGCGAACGAACCATTACCCCTTGCCTTACTTTGAAACCTTGGTTAAGGCCCTTAAATAACTAACTGGAGAATGAAACAATTATGTAAAGTGGATTAGGCAGTTGATAGGGTACTCACGAAAGAATCGCCTTCAAATTCTTAATGGTTAATTTATTAAAAATTGTGGAGTCGAGGGTACTCGAGTGACTTAAGTGAATCGCTAAGCGCAAAAGAGAATGTTAGGGTCTAATTGGTTAAAATATAGATTCTTAAGAGACTTTGGTTTAATTCCAACTTATATGTTTTTTATAGGTTACCAGACTCATCCCAGGCCTTTTATCACCCCCGGTCGCACAGGTAAGTTTTCTACCCGTTATACTGTTATTGTGATATATATATGTATATGCATTATCTTGTGATAAATGCATGATTGTTATTAGCAAATCTTGCGATATATTAGAGCATGCTGATATGGTATATATGCATGCTTGTTTCGTAATCTTGATATCTAATTGTTGATTCAAATGCTTATAAGTTGCATAATACCTATGCAAGAGATAAGCAGTAGTTGCGTATACCCTTAGTATAGGGGACCCAAAGGTGAATATTTTCTAAACCGGGAGTCGATGTTCCCGAATATAATATATATATATATATTAATATATATATATATATATAGTTTCAAAACTATTAATCGAATAAGGTTGATTCGATAACTTTATTTTATTTAATGAATATTACTTTGAATAATCATTCGAGGACTTATGACTCCGCTTATTTTATTTAATAAATATTATTTTGAATATCCATTCGAGGACTTATGACTCCGCTTCTTTTATTAAATAATATTATTTATTTTATTAAAGAATAATGTTTCGATAATCAAACTTATTTTCGATTATTCAAATAAAGATCGTACTTTCGTATAAGTACATCTTTGGTTATTTATTATTCATTTCAAGTTTGAGTTTTAAAACTTCTACTTCAATTATTTTATAGAGATTATCCTTTATGGAAATATTATTCAATTAATAATATTCAGATATTCTCCAACATATCAGGACTGATTTATTTTATTAAATCAGCATTACTCCAAACATTATTAAAAATGTTTTCGAGTCTTCAAAATGATTTTAAAAGTTAGAGCGGATCCCAAAACTCGTTTTCAAATTTAAGATCTTCCTTTTTGAAGGGGACTTGAATACTCGCTCAAAAATCTAAGGGATCTGGCTCTGTGGTGTATTTTATATTCGCAACGAGGTTGCTGTTTTGATAAATGAATTGATTACTTACCCAACGTTCGGGAAGTAAGTCCATCTAATTGAGTCGGCATAAGCGACAGGCCGGGGTACGGTCTATCAAAGTGTAAGTGGCTGGGTGGCAGTCCATCAACGCGTAAGAGGCTGGGTGGCAGTCCAGCATAAGGTCCCTGTAACACCCCCAAATCCGGGGTCGGGGATCCGGGTTGTCACGAGTTCCATTTCCCTTAATAACACCCAATCTTAATACACAATCAACTACTCTGTACTGTGACCCCACAATAAACACACACACCACAAGTTATAGTCTCAGAGATGAATATCCAAAAATAATCACAAGTCGTTTTATTCCACAATTATATGTCAATACACCTTAAAAAGGTTTCTGAATAAATTTAGATTTCTTTGCCATTATTACAATTCATAATTATACATAAGTCTGGTACATCATAAGTTGAAAGCCTTGCCTATTGGTATTTCCTACCTCAGCTACAGCGACATCAACGCCTATAGGAAACTGCGGAACGTTTCCTAATCGCTTGCGAATCGGGAGCTTAGTCTTGTTCATCTTTTCTATCTGTTGTTGTGTGATGAAAGAAGAAAGCAAGGGTGAGCAGCAAGCCCACCAAAATAATATGTATAATGATTAACAATAAATGAGCCTTCTCATAGTACTCATGAAAGTCTTGGTCAAAAGAAATAATCCAAGTTGATATCTTAATGCGATGAAGTCGCAAAATATTCAGTATATATATATACATATATACTTTTCAAAATATTGGAAGTCCTCTTCCATGCATAATACACACAGAGTTCTAGTGTATAACTGTATAAAAATACCGTTGCAAGGTGATCTCATATATCTAACCTTGTCTCAACATTTTTCTGAAAATCTTTGACATGCATAAGATAATCATTTACTAGATATAAGTTTAAAAGATGAAGTTACAAGATACTCCAATATACTTATATCTTTTCCAAATACTACTTGAACTACCACCGTTCAAGTTATAATTAGTTTCAAAAGTTCATCACATAGATGAGACTACAAGACAAGATTTGAATAGATTCAATCTTTGAACATCATTATAAATAATGAAGTTACGAGATACTTCATTAAGTCCCGATATATATATATACACCTATATATATATACATTTCATACACTCCTTGAAAACCTCTGTTATGAAAATTATAAACATAGTTGCAATATCCAATGAATTTGGAAAGGAGAAAATCTTGGCATAAACCTGATATCCTGCGGATCAGGCAAAGATACCAATAAGTAACCTTTTCTACTAGTAGATGGACGAATTCCCCACTGGTCATCACCCTGGTCGCAATAGGACCTTATGCTGGACTGCCACTCAGCCACTTATGCATTTGATGGACTCCCACTGAGCCGCTTACACTATCATGGACGCCCACTGAGCCCATGTTGCTTATGCCGACTCGATAGATGGACTTACTTCCCGAACGTTGGGTAAGTAATCAATTCATTTACCAAAACTGCAACCTTGTTGCGAATATAAAATACACCATAGGGCCGGATCCCTCAGGTTTTGAGCGAGTATTTAAATCCCCTTTTTAAAAGGAAGATCTTAAATATAAAAATGAGTTTTGGGATCCGCTCTAACTTTTAAAAATCATTTTGAAGACTCGAAAATATTTTGAAGAGTGTTTGGAGTAATGCTGATTTAATGAAGTAAATCAGTCCCAATATATTAGAAAATATCTGAATATTATTATTCAAATAATATTCCCATAAAGAATAATCTTTATACAAATAATTGAGGTAGAAGTTGTAAAACTTATACTTGAAATGAGTATTAAATAACCAAAGATATACTTATACGAAAGTACTATCTTTATTTGAATAATCAAGATAAGTTTGATTATCGACACCTTATTCTTTAATAAAATAAAGAATATATCTTAGCAAATAATCGGAGTCATAGATCCTCAAATGAATATTCAAATAATATTCATTAAATAATATAAACTGAGTCGTAAGCCCTCGAATGAATATTCAAATAATATTCAATAAATAAAATAAAAGGAGTCATAAGCCCTCGAATGAATATTCGTAATAATATTCATTAAATAAAATAACAGGAGTCATAAGCCCTCGAATGAATATTCGTAATAATATTCATTAAATAAAATAAAAGGAGTCATAAGCCCTCGAATGAATATTCGTAATAATATTCATTAAATAAAATAAAAGTTATCGAATAAACCTTATTCGATTAATAGTTTTAAAAACTATATCAATATATATATATATATATATATATTTAAATATATATATATATAATATACTCGGGAACATCGACTCCCGGTTTTAGAAAATGTTCACCTTTGGGTCCCCTATACTAAGGGTATACGCAACTACTGCTTATCTCTAGCATAGGTATTATGCAACTGTAAGCATTTTAACCAACAGATATATAATCCAAGAATATGAAACAGGCATGCATATATACCATATCACATGCTACAATATATCGCAAGAACTTGCTAATAACAAATATGCATTTATCGCAAGATCATGCATATACACATATACATCACAACAACAGTATAACGGGTAGAAAACTTGCCTGAGCGACTGGGGGTTACGAATGGCTCGGGACGAGTCTGGTAACCTATAAACAACAAGTAAGTTGGAATTAAACCAAAGTCACTTGTAAATCTATACATTAACCAACTTAGACTCTAACGCTCGCTTTGCGCTTACTGATTCTCTTAAGTCACTCGAGTACCCTCGGCTCCACCATTTTTAATAATTTAACCATTATGGGTTTTAAGGCGATTCCTTCGCGGGTGTCTTACCAACTGCCTATTACACCTTACATAAATGTTTCATACTTCAATTAGTCCTTTAAGGTCTTTAACCTATGTTTCAAAGTAAGGCGAGGGGTAAGGGTTCGTTCGCGAAACGTCGTTACTTAAAATGGCCGTTTCTCCTAAACCGTTCATCGGAATCAAATGAACCACATATCGAAACGAAGCTCGTAACATGAACTATCTAAACATGGCAATGGTCAAAACCTAGCAGTGAGTTTAAGGGTTCTGATGTTTAGAGCAAAAACAGTCTACGGTAAATCGGGCATTACGACGGCTATGTTTACGCGATTTCCCAAATTTTATATCAATCCAATTCATCACCAAACAACCCCAATCCATTCATACAACCAAAGTCCATCCTTATCACATCATAACATCCCCAATAAATTCAATATTAACATTTATACTTATGCTTAAGCTTGAATTTAACTATACTTAAGTTCTTTTAACCAAAACAACAAGATTCACCATTCCATTTCACTACCACTCCAACCCAAACTCTAAACCACAAGCATTAAGCTACTATATCACCATAACAATCAAAATCATCTTATTATACAAAGGAATATAGGGTTTGGAGATGATATACCTTCCTTGAAGTGGTGGGAGTAGCTAGGAAGCCTTAAGAAGCCTTCAGAAGTCTTAGGGACGCTTGGATCTTAAAGGAAAACAAGAAAAAATCAAGTTAAAAACTTTGAAATCACTATTCATTGTCTTCTTCATTGATTTCTTGAAGAAGATTGTGAATTATTTGGAGGCTTAAACTCATAGAATAGCCATAACTATGCATAAGGAATACTAGGGAATTATCTTACCAATTTAGGAAGCCTTGAACTTGAATTTTGAAAATTGTTTTCTTTGAAAATGGCAAAAGCCGAGAGCAAAGGGAGGATGAAGGAGAATTTTGTGTTTTTGTTTTGATGAAAATGAATATTTGCTTGGTTGGTTGAATTAGTTTTGTTTTGTTTTAGGTCAATTACCCATTTACCCTTGATTTTGTGTGGTTAATATTCCACCACATTTCCTTCCCTCTTATGTCATGCTTGCATCACTTTGTGATATCATCACCCCTCCTTTGTCCTCTTTCTATTGGTTGGATGACACCATCCTCTCTTATCCCTTTGATTAACTTCATAATTGTTTGCCTAATGACCGCTGATCTATTATACGGTTCGCTTAACTTTCGTTTTCGTTTATCGTTTGAGGGATCATACCCGGGATCTTATTACTTAGGTTCCCTTAACCTTTCTCAATATATTATATTCCTTTTATGATCCTCTCTTATAATCCTTTAATTTAAATCCTTTTTATCCTGTTACCTTTTACTCAATTCTTTCCGTATCTAGTGGATTTCCGGGAAAAACCAAAGTGTTCGGAATTGGATTCTGACGATCTTTACATACACTTATATACCATATAGAGTACTAATAAAATCTCAAAATATCCATAACAGAACCCCTACATAGTGTGGCATGAAAAGTTTTCTCATTCAGCTAAAACACTATTCATAAGGGTTACAAAAAGTTCAAAATTTTGGGGTTATTACAGTCTCCCCTCCTTAAAAGGATTCCGTCCCGGAATCAGATAGAAAATTAATAGGGATACTCTCTTAGCATTGCACTTTCTAACTCTCGAGTAAATTTTCCCACATTGTGGTCCTACCACCAAACTCTGCCTAGTTTAATAACCCTTCTCCTAAGCACTTGTTCCTTTTCACTCTATAACCCTTCCTGGTC
This sequence comes from Apium graveolens, assembly GCF_009905375.1. Lineage (NCBI taxonomy): Eukaryota > Viridiplantae > Streptophyta > Magnoliopsida > Apiales > Apiaceae > Apium > Apium graveolens. The sequence goes on along the minus strand of NC_133648.1, from coordinate 53,012,408 downwards.
GCTCCATATAGGTTACGTCGGGTTGCATGTCTATGCGCTCATATGCCCCTATTTATCTGGCATCCGAATTACACTTTCTTAACATTGATACGTGAAACATGTTATGAACTTGCTACAGGTTCGGGGGTAGGGCTAGCTCGTATGCTATCTTCCCAATATGTTTTAGTATATCCAAGGGTCCGACACGTTGTGGACTTAGCTTTCCTTTCTTTCTGAATCTCATCAATCCTTTCTGAGGGAATACCTATAACAGCACTAGGTCCCCTACTTCCTATTCCTTATCCTTTCGTGTCAAATCAACATATGTATCATGTCCATCTTGGGCTACTACTAGCCGTCCTCTGATTAGATCTATCATATCCTTGGTCCTTTGGACCACTGCTGGTCCGAGTATTTTGCGCTCTACAACTTCATCCTTACATAAGGGAGATCGACATTGTCTTCCCTCAAGGATCCCATAAGGCGATATCTCAATACTGACATATGATCTATCGTCGTAAGAAAACTCAATCCGTGATAACTGATCATTCCAAATTATTTCAAGTCTATTGCACAGACTCTCATTATAGCGTTTAGCATTAGAGCTTTTGCTTCTCAATACCCATTCTTTTCCAGTTCGTAATCGCTACAACCTTCCGTTCCTAATATTATACTAGTTATACTTTTGCTCGTTAGCATTCTATAACCTTTTAATAACCACGTCAACCTTAGTATCACGAATGTGTTTCCATTCCGAATACTACCACAACTTTATTACTCCTTTTTCAGCTGTTTCTATTTCCCAAAGTTTGATCAATCATATAGAAGTAAAGGAATTTGTTGAGAGATCACTATGATCATGAACACTTGTTATATCGCATAGTTAGTACAGAAGGTGGCCAGCCTTTAGTACTTGACAAGCAATTAAACAATAGATGGTATCCTACTAGGCTTCTATCACACAGATAGATAGTCATTCGGCAATACCTCCCCTTCTGGAAGGGTTGTTCTTCTCAGCTTACATGAAATGAAAAGAAGAGAAAAGAACGAACTGAAGAGAATTGTATATTCGTAAAAAAAAAAAATTATTGCCATAAAATATCTGGCTCAAAATCTACCTCTGAACTATAGAGGTTTGTCATAGGAGAACAAAACATATATATATTTATATCTACATAAAGTATTATAGCATCGTATTTCACATGCCTAAATATTTTTGCTATTCCGTCCATCATTCTATGGACCCATGCTCTTCCTCGAGCTTATACACAATCACCTTTGAAACTCCCTTGATATCGAAAATCGAACCTGGGATCTCATTCTAGACATCATCGTTACTTGAATTTTATGCTTGCACCACAACCTTCCTCGTATAATAATACGACTCTCTATTGATAAGAAAGAATAAATATTCAATAGGTAGATAATCTACTTAATTAGTCTATCAATGATAACTTATACACCACCACGACCCGATTAGTGGTACTCAATCTCAACATTCATTCCAATACAACTCTCATGGTTGTAATCGACTCATTACTCACAGAATCATTGCTACATTACTATGGTCCACCACTGACCTACTGTCATCATTCACTTTCCATGAAATCTTAATATCTAACCATACGGAGTCCATATATGTCGTATAAAATTCTTCTAAGGAGGTAACATAATCACCATTCATGATTCATAAAGAACACTCCTGATCCTGACATACATACATGACATGAAGCAGATAAAATTACAGAAGAGTTTCAGTCAAAGCAACGATAGCAGGTTAATACCATTCTTACTCGTATGCCTTAAATAGAAGACTTAACTCAAGGGTTCGTCTAGTTCTTTTTGAAACATGGTCCTGGCTTATCTCAAGATAGTATCTTCTGAGACAGATAGCCCGCTCATGGCGATTACACGAATTAAACCTTTACCAACTACCATTACGGTTGGGTATTGCGCAGTCATCAGAAGGAATGTCAATCTTCCAAACCATAATACAACCTTCATAGCTTTAACCATCATCATTGTATTCCTTTGGCACAAGCGCCTATAATTGTCCTCTTACACTTAACGTGTCGGCCACCTCTTTGGCCTTTCCTGATAGTAAAATTTCCTTACAGTCAATGTCATTTTAACCACCTCCAAATAAATTTTCTACCTCATTTCAATCACTGCTTATGTGAAAATGCTTTTCTTTAATATCTGATGAGTAAATAAAAAAAAATATCACCATTTTTCCATAAGTTATTGCCTCAATCTTTACAGGTTAATCACTGTTGCGACTGACTCTCAATCGTACTTAGAACATCTTTTATCTTAGGTCCTAATTGCCCTGACTAATTTCGACCTTTACTGGTTCGATCCATACTTTCTCGTGGTTTAACACGTGCCCCACTTGGCATTATTATAATTACGCCATATTTCCTTCATCAAAATTTCTGTTCTTGAGAACTTTGAATATTACCTTTCTCCTTGTAAAACTTCTAAGGTTATCCTTAAATCCTTCATCAGGTACACCCTAGGCACAGGGCGTATCAAGATACCATTTATTAATACCAGAATCATAGTCTATATACTTCTGAAAAATTTCTCCACTGATTCTTAAAGGTTGTTATTACCTTAATCCTTTCCAATTCATACTATCAAAACTCATACTATCCCTATTAAGGGTGAAATGCCAGCCTTTATGCATTCCCCTAGGATTCGTTTTAAGTTACCGATGTTTTATCCTTAATTCCACCTTTAAAAGGTACCTGCATCCTTCCATGGATAAATCAAGTCATATAACCCTGATAAGGGTGTCTTATTCAATCATTTCCACCTCGATAGTATATGCCTAATTTCACAATATCATCTGTATTCAAAATGAGGTCAATCAATATGGCCTCCAAAAGATAACAACGGTTATCCGCTTTTCTTGCCTAATCTGGTAACGATAATAAGGATGTTCTGGAAGATATTGGTCGTGTTCAACGCGAACTTCTTCTTAATAATTCCTTATTTACTTTTGTTGTTTATCTCAACAGTCATCTCAATGTTGGGATATCTTTCATACCTGGCGTCTCCCTTTCTGGGTATCAAGCCACCGGTCTTACACTTCACATTCTTGAAGGTCACTTCCTTCATCCAATTTTCCTAATTTCTTACTTCCTTGTCTCCTCAGTCTATCTGCGTCTCATTATTTATCCTTCGAATTATCTCAAGGTTTCCTCGAATCCTCCCAACTTACAGGGGATAAAACATATGTATCTCTTATACCTTCAACCATCAATTTAACTCATGGTGAATCACCCTCATCCTGACGATCACATACTTTTCTATTTCTATTACCACGAGTCTTTAGGGTTTCCTCATACCCAACTCCCTTATCTTTCCTCAAACTTTCTTGCCTTTATATTCCTTTCCACTTCAGTTTCCTTTTTATTTTTCTTTCTCTTATCATTATTTCATGAACCAACACAACATAAGCATTGATTTCATACATCCCGTCATTCTGGATTTGTGTCCTCAGAACGAATCTTGACAACTTTTACAACTTAGATTCATAATTCATCATACTCGTCTGCCTTTGTTCTGGCTCTAAAGCTTTTACACTATCTCCTTATCTTTGGGAATTACTTTCCCGAAAACAATTGACTGAACTTAAATCAGTTTATTATAATCTCTTGCTTCGTGCCTTCCTTGGCCTTTCACCAGCGGGTGGTCTCTCTCTTAGGAGGGTAAGTGACAAAAACAGTCTTTTGTGGTTCGTCAATCATTTAGAATCTCAAATGATTCCTATATTTCCTTTAGCCAGGCTCTTGCCTCGACTGGGTCAACTTGTTCCTTGGAACACTGAGAGCTTAACAATTTAAAGGTCCTGAAAGAATTTCCGTATAGGAGTACCGTCTCGGGTCTCCTTATCTCGCTCGACTTTTGTTTTCTTAGTCTAAATATTTCTTCCTACTCCCCATAATTGGGGTCATCTTTTTAATTTAAAAATCCTCATTTTTCACTTTATTATATTCTGGGTTCCTTATATCTTAACTGCGACCTCCCTGATTATCACATTCAAGGTTTGACCCTAATCTTATTCCTTGTGGGGGCATATTACTTGGAAAAATTTTGAGAATCTCTGGATATTTGTCTTACTTACTTTGCTTAAGTATTTCCCTCATTTAGTCCTTGCACGATTGCAAATTATGAATTCTTAAGTTCGGTAAACTTCATGACACTCTCTTAAGTGTTAATAGTGCAATTAACAATGTGATCTTATCACATACAAACTGATCTGAACTGAAATTAACGGATATATACATAACCATTTGTTCGAGGGTACAACAACTGAACATATTAAAGAGAATTACATCATTTGATCTGATCGCTTATAACCCAAAAGTACTACCATAGATAATCATCTAGTCATTAAAACTAATCATCCATAACTTAGGCTAATCCTCCAAAAGCGGTGCTGCATGCAATTCTTGTCAGATTGTTCAGACTCTGCACACTATTATGGATCAAGAAATGCGGGCACGCACGACATCCCTAACCTGCTCCATTAAAGCGGTGATGAGGTCTAGGATAGTTGCAAGTAGAGCTGGATCAATCTGACCCTCAAGATGGCCTCTAGCTGTAACACGGGTGGTAGCCTCAATCCTTTCCATGATATGAGCTAATCCTGCCGGAAGTACCCCACCCTCAATCCTCGGTGCAGTAAGTCGATCCAACAGATCACTCCTAACATTACGGGCCTCAGACAGGCCTCCTAAAGTCATATGATAATTGGCGATAAGAGAAGCCTGAGTGGTAGCATCTAGCAGTCCATGGGGTGCAGGTGGTGCCGACCCAGGAGATCCAAATGGATAACCAAGCACGGTATCAGGTGACAATGGTGCAGGAGATAAAGGTGGCATTTCCTCAGTAGGTGCTGGGCTCTGTACCGGGGATGGAACAGGAATTGGTGGAACCTCATGGATGTCTACAGGAACCTCTGGAAGAGGGTCTGATACTGGTATAATTGGTGTCGTGGAAGGCCCCACTCCTTCTGCCCTCATTAACCTTTGTGCCCTTGGTAACTCTTCATCCTCTAGTGCCACCCTCGCGGCCATTCTTGCTCTGGTAGTCGCCTTGACTACGGTCATTAATTCCTCAGCGGTCCTCTCTTCATCCTCATTAGGATCCTCCATGAGATCCTCATCAGCCACAACATTTTCAATATGAACCTCATCCGGTCCCTCATTAGGGTACTCTATCGGATTCACAATTTGATCTCCAACTTGTAATAAAACATCCTCATGCTGATGCTCCCGAACCTCAGGGTTCGGTGCCCCGCTGCCCTATACGAGAATGAACTATATTACTATCACGATATTTATAAGGGTTCACATAAGGGTTTTAACTGTCAGTACTACGTTAGGTAGCCTGACTATGAACTTGGCAAGAGTTCATATTATCTTAGTGAACTTATTATCTTAACGTCACATCATCTCTGAGGTTTATAACGCTTAGCTCTGATACCATTTCTGTAACACCCCCAAATCCGGGGTCGGGGATCCGGGTTGTCACGAGTTCCATTTCCCTTAATAACACCCAATCTTAATACACAATCAACTACTCTGTACTGTGACCCCACAATAAACACACACACCACAAGTTATAGTCTCAGAGATGAATATCCAAAAATAATCACAAGTCGTTTTATTCCACAATTATATGTCAATACACCTTAAAAAGGTTTCTGAATAAATTTACATTTCTTTGCCATTATCACAATTCATAATTATACATAAGTCTGGTACATCATAAGTTGAAAGCCTAGCCTATTGGTAGTTCCTACCTCAGCTACAGCGACATCAACGCCTATAGGAAACTGCGGAACGTTTCCTAATCGCTTGCGAATCGGGAGCTTGGTCCTGTTCATCTTTTCTATCTGTTGTTGTGTGATGAAAGAAGAAAGCAAGGGTGAGCAGCAAGCCCACCAAAATAATATGTATAATGATTAACAATATATGAGCCTTCTCATAGTACTCATGAAAGTCTTGGTCAAAAGAAATGAACCAAGTTGATATCTTAATGCGATGAAGTCCCAAAATATTCAGTATATATATATACATATATACTTTTCAAAATATTGGAAGTCCTCTTCCATGCATAATACACACAGAGTTCCAGTGTATAACTGTATAAAAATACTGTTGCAAGGTGATCTCATATATCTAACCTTGTCTCAACGTTTTTCTGAAAATCATTGACATGCATAAGATAATCATTTACTAGATATAAGTTTAAAAGATGAAGTTACAAGATACTCCAATATACTTATATCTTTTCCAAATACTACTTGAACTACCACCGTTCAAGTTATAATTAGTTTCAAAAGTTCATCACATAGATGAGACTACAAGACAAGATTTGAATAGATTCAATCTTTGAACATCATTATAAATAATGAAGTTACGAGATACTTCATTAAGTCCCGATATATACATACACCTATATATATATACATTTCATAGACTCCTTGAAAACCTCTGTTATGAAAATTATAAACAGAGTTGCAATATCCAATGAATTTGGAAAGGAGAAAACCTTGGCATAAACCTGATATCTTGCTGATCAGGCAAAGATACCAATAAGTAACCTTTTCTACTTGTAGATGGACGAATTCCCCACTGGTCATCACCCTGGTCGCAATAGGACCTTATGCTGGACTGCCACTCAGCCACTTATGCATTTGATGGACTCCCACTGAGCCACTTACACTATCATGGACGCCCACTGAGCCCATGCTGCTTATGCCGACTCGATAGATGGACTTACTTCCCGAACGTTGGGTAAGTAATCAATTCATTTACCAAAACTGCAACCTTGTTGCGAATATAAAATACACCATAGAGCCGGATCCCTCAGGTTTTGAGCGAGTATTTAAATCCCCTTTTTAAAAGGAAGATCTTAAATATAAAAATGAGTTTTGGGATCCGCTCTAACTTTTAAAAATCATTTTGAAGACTCGAAAACATTTTAAAGAGTGTTTGGAGTAATGCTGATTTAATGAAGTAAATCAGTCCCAATATATTAGAAAATATCTGAATATTATTATTCAAATAATATTCCCATAAAGAATAATCTTTATACAAATAATTGAGGTAGAAATTGTAAAACTTATACTTGAAATGAGTATTAAATAACCAAAGATATACTTATACGAAAGTACTATCTTTATTTGAATAATCAAGATAAGTTTGATTATCGACACCTTATTCTTTAATAAAATAAAGAATATATCTCAGCAAATAATCGGAGTCATTAATCCTCAAATGAATATTCAAATAATATTCATTAAATAATATAAACTGAGTCGTAAGCCCTCGAATGAATATTCAAATAATATTCAATAAATAAAATAAAAGGAGTCATAAGCCCTCGAATGAATATTCGTAATAATATTCATTAAATAAAATAACAGGAGTCATAAGCCCTCAAATGAATATTCGTAATAATATTCATTAAATAAAATAAAAGGAGTCATAAGCCCTCGAATGAATATTCGTAATAATATTCACTAAATAAAATAAAAGTTATCGAATAAACCTTATTCGATTAATAGTTTTGAAAACTATATCAATATATATATATATTTAAATATATATATAATATACTCGGGAACATCGACTCCCGGTTTTAGAAAATGTTCACCTTTGGGTCCCCTATACTAAGGGTATACGCAACTACTGCTTATCTCTAGCATAGGTGTTATGCAACTGTAAGCATTTTAACCAACAGATATATAATCCAAGAATATGAAACAGGCATGCATATATACCATATCACATGCTACAATATATCGCAAGAACTTGCTAATAACAAATATGCATTTATCGCAAGATCATGCATATACACATAAACATCATAACAACAGTATAACGGGTAGAAAACTTGCCTGAGCGACTGGGGGTTACGAATGGCTCGAGACGAGTCTGGTAACCTATAAACAACAAGTAAGTTGGAATTAAACCAAAGTCACTTGTAAATCTATACATTAACCAACTTAGACTCTAACGCTCGCTTTGCGCTTACTGATTCTCTTAAGTCACTCGAGTAACCTCGGCTCCACCATTTTTAATAATTTAACCATTATGGGTTTTAAGGCAATTCCTTCGCGGGTGTCTTACCAACTGCCTATTACACCTTACATAAATGTTTCATACTTCAATTAGTCCTTTAAGGTCTTTAACCTATGTTTCAAAGTAAGGCGAGGGGTAAGGGTTCGTTCGCGAAACGTCGTTACTTAAAATGGCCGTTTCTCCTAAACCGTTCATCGGAATCAAACGAACCACATATCGAAACGAAGCTCGTAACATGAACTATCTAAACATGGCAATGGTCAAAACCTAGCAGTGAGTTTAAGGGTTCTGATGTTAAGAGCAAAAACAGTCTACGGTAAATCGGGCATTACGATGGCTATGTTTACGCGATTTCCCAAATTTTATATCACTCCAATTCATCACCAAACAACCCCAATCCATTCATACAACCAAAGTCCATCCTTATCACATTATAACATCCCCAATAAATTCAATATTAACATTTATACTTATGCTTAAGCTTGAATTTAACTATACTTAAGTTCTTTTAACCAAAACAACAAGATTCACCATTCCATTTCACTACCACTCCAACCCAAACTCTAAACCACAAGCATTAAGCTACTATATCACCATAACAATCAAAATCATCTTATTATACAAAGGAATCTAGGGTTTGGAGATGATATACCTTCCTTGAAGTGGTGGGAGTAGCTAGGAAGCCTTAAGAAGCCTTCAGAAGTCTTAGGGACGCTTGGATCTTAAAGGAAAACAAGAAAAAATCAAGTTAAAAACTTTGAAATCACTATTCATTGTCTTCTTCATTGATTTCTTGAAGAAGATTGTGAATGATTTGGAGGCTTAAACTCATAGAATAGCCATAACTATGCATAAGGAATACTAGGGAATTATCTTACCAATTTAGGAAGCCTTGAACTTGAATTTTGAAAATTGTTTTCTTTGAAAATGGCAAAAGCCGAGAGCAAAGGGAGGATGAAGGAGAATTTTGTGTTTTTGTTTTGATGAAAATGAATATTTGCTTGGTTGGTTGAATTAGTTTTGTTTTGTTTTAGGTCAATTACCCATTTACCCTTGATTTTGTGTGGTTAATATTCCACCACATTTCCTTCCCTCTTATGTCATGCTTGCATCACTTTGTGATGTCATCACCCCTCCTTTTTTCTCTTTCTATTGGTTGGATGACACCATCCTCTCTTATCCCTTTGATTAACTTCATAATTGTTTGCCTAATGACCGCTGATCTGTTATACGGTTCGCTTAACTTTCGTTTTCGTTTATCATTTGAGGGATCATACCCGGGATCTTATTACTTAGGTTCCCTTAACCTTTCTCAATATATTATATTCCTTTTATGATCCTCTCTTATAATCCTTTAATTTAAATCATTTTTATCCTGTTACCTTTTACTCAATTCTTTCCGTATCTAGTGGATTTCCGGGAAAAACCAAAGTGTTCGGAATTGGATTCTGACGATCTTTACATACACTTATATACCATATAGAGTACTAATAAAATCTCAGAATATCCATAACAGAACCCCTACATAGTGTGACATGAAAAGTTTTCTCATTCAGCTAAAACACTATTCATAAGGGTTACAAAAAGTTCAAAATTTTGGGGTTATTACAGTCCTAATGCGGCCAGGGTGATGACCGGTGGGGGATTCATCCATTTACTCGTAGAAAAGGTTACTTATTGGTATCTTTGCCTGATCAGCAAGATATCGGGTTTATGCCAAAATTCTTTTCTTTCTAAATTCATTGGATATTGCAACTATGTTCATACTTTACATGGCAGAGGTTTTCAGGAAATGTATGAGAGATATATGTGGATATATATCGGGACTCAAGGAAGTATCTCGTAACTTTATTTCATTCAATAATACTTCAAAGATTTAATCTATTCAAGTCTTATGTTGTAGTCCCACATATGTGATGAACTTCGAAAACTTAGTATACTTGAACAGTGGTAGTTCAAGTAGATTTCTAAAATGGTATAAGTATAGTGAAGTAATTGGTAACTTCATCTTCCTTTAAGCTTATATCCAGTAAGTAATTATCTTACACTTGATAAAGGTTTCCAATAAGTTATCCATTTAGATACTTGCATTATTGTTTACACTATATATTATCTTGCGAGCTGTAATGCTCACTCTTGCTTCATTTCTTCATCACACAACAACCATTAGGAAAGATGGCCAGACTCAAGCAGATCCAGCGCAAGCGCGTGGGAAGCGTCCCGCGTCTTCCCGTTGATATCGTAGCTGTTATAGCTGCAGAGGTAGATCTGTTTGTAGATCAGGCATTCTACTTTTGGGAATCAATTATGTATAATTATAACTTGTGCCTGATAATGGCAATTAACTGTAAACTTATCAAGTAACCATTTTGGGTTGTAATAACTTTTAAAGTGTGGATTCAAGGACTTGTACTTATTTCAATTTCATCTCTGAGACTATAACGGGTTGTGGTGTGTGTTATTATGGGGTCACTGTATGAGGTTATGTATCTTTAATTAAGTTAAGTGATATTTGTGGAAAGAAATACCATGCCACCCGGATCCCCGACCCCGGATCTGGGGGTATTATAAATAAAGTCTGGACCCTAGTGCCAAGACCAAAGAACAGATCAATTGTTGGCATAAAATGGGTGTTCAAAAACAAAACTGACAGTGATGGCATAATTACGAGAAATAAAACAAGGCTGGTTGCTAAAGGTTACTCTCAACAAGAGGGTATTGACTATGATGAAACATTTGCTCCAGTTGCTAGATTGGAAGCCATAAGAATCTTTTTGGCTTATGCTGCTCACAAGAATTTTAAAGTCTTTCAAATGGATGTGAAAAGTGCTTTTCTCAATGGAGAATTGGAAGAAGAGGTATATGTTGAACAACCTCCGGGATTTGTAGATCCAAAATTTCTAAAGTATGTCTACAGGCTTGACAGAGCACTTTATGGCCTTAAGCAAGCTCCAAGAGCATGGTATGAGACTTTAGCTCAATTCCTTCTGGAAAGTGGATTTAACATAAGCACAATTGATAAAACATTGTTCTACCTCAACCATGGAAAGGACTTACTTTTGGTACATATATATGTTGATGATATCATTTTTGGTTCTATAAATGCCAAACTCTGTGAAAGGTTTGCAAAGCTAATGCAATCAAGATATCAAATTAGTATGATGGGAGAACTTAGCTATTTTCTGGGACTTCAAGTCAAGCAAAATGAAGAAGGCACTTTCATAAATCAATCCAAGTACAACAGAAATTTACTCAAGAAATTTGGAATGCAAGACTGTTCAACTGCATCCACTCCCATGGCCACTACAACCAAGTTAGATAAAGATATTGGAGCACCAGTAGATATTACTAACTACAGAGGTATGATTGGCTCTTTACTCTATTTAACTGCAAGTAGACCTGATATCATGTATGCTACCTGCCTTTGTGCAAGATTTCAGGCTGATCCAAGAGAACCTCATCTAATAGCTGTGAAAAGAATTTTCAAGTACCTTAAGGGTACAGCTAATCTAGGATTGTGGTATCCTAGGGAATCAGACTTTAAGCCAATAGGTTACTCAGATGCAGATTTTGCAGGATGCAAAATAGACAAGAAAAGCACTAGTGGAAGCTGCCAATTTCTTGGAGGCAGATTGGTTTCTTGGTTTAGCAAGAAACAGAAATTAATTTCCACATCAACTGCAGAAGCAGAATATATTACTGCAGGAAGCTGTTGTGCACAGATTCTTTGGATGAAGAATCAGTTACTGGACTACGGGTTAGAATTTTCTAAAATACCCATTTACTGTGATAATCAAAGTGTTATTGCTATGACATGTAATCCAGTTCAACACTCAATGACAAAGCACATCAGCATAAGGTACCATTTCATAAGGGAACATGTGATGGAAGGTACAGTGGAATTACATTTTTTTCCAATAGATCAACAACTAGCAGATATCTTCACCAAACCACTATGTGAAGCTACTTTTACAAGACTGGTAAATGAACTTGGAATGGTTTCAGGTTCTTTCTCAAAATCTGTTTAGTTTTTGTTCTCATGCATCAGACTTTATGATCAGTGTTTATAGATTATCTTATCTCCATGTAATCTGTGCTTAAACTGTAATATATTAAATACTGATTGTTATCGGATGTGATTCTATATACTCTAATAGTATTTTGAATGTTCTGTGACTATTCATTCCATTGAGGATTACTGTGCTAGATGCTGACCTAGTAGTCTTTAACATACTAGAAATCCCATGTTTGAATTAGTTGTTTATGTGGAAATTCAATTACACAAGCAAATTCTGATTTTGAGCTTAGTCAAATTTACTTTATGTATCTTATTACTAAGTCACAAACTAGATTTTTGCTTCTTATCTGTCAAATTCTGATGTCAGTAAATCTTAAGGATGAACTACATGCTTGATAAGCCTCACTTATCTGAAGAAAAAAAAATAAAAGAAAATCAAAATCAAGTACTCCTTTGAGATCTAGAGTAAATATGTGAATGAGAAGACCCAAGTGCATTGCTGGTATTAAGTAATATGCATTAGAAAAGCAAATAAATTTTTCTTGGTGACTTTTCACATTCTCTGATTACTGGAGAAATACTCTGTTAATAGCATAAATTCTGATAGCAGTTCTGACTTACTTACACTGAGAAGCCACTGTAAAAAGAATGTCAAAAGATGCATAAAATAAGCACAAATAGTTGAGGTGGACTCTTGCATAAATTTATTCTATAATAGTCTTCAAAATTAAAGACAGATTTTAAGCACTTTTCTTAGTTATGCCTTATTTCTAAGATATACTGAAGTTTATCAGACTTTAATCTTTATCTGATCATTTGCAAATGCACACACTCTCACTCCATGTGAATGATGAAAATTACTGTGGCGATTAAGTTGTTTTTGACACACTGTTAAGTATTATTTGTATAAATTCCGAGGACAAGTTCTGATGAAATTCTGATGATTAAACTCTGAAGAAACAAGTCAGTATTTGTATGAAGAATCACAGAAATAGACATTCACTTTTTGAGTACAGAAGCCATGTTCTGATGATCGTTAAATTCTGATAATTGTCAAGTTCTGATGCAAATTCTGATGCTTATGTGGCATTATTTAATTACTTGACTTATTTCTGATATTTACATGTAACGGTCATATTTTATCAGAATATATTTAAGTGAGATAAAAACAGTCATAATCATTTGGTTAGTGGGAAACGTGTTTGCCTTGACAACTGCATGTGCACAATAATTACTGCTTATTTTTTGTGCCCACTAACTACTGCTTTAACTATTTACTGGCTGACAGGTGTAAAGTATCTATTTTACTTCCAAAAAGAGCTGTTGAGTGGAGAGAGTATATATGTGGGAGCTAAAAGATTTTACAATCTTTTACCTACTTTCTAATTCTTTTCTTATCTCTATTATTCTCTCTCTCTTTCTAATATTCTCTGAAGCTCCATTTTTCACAAGCATTTTATCAAACACTTTGCAAAGACACATTTTCTCATTTATTTCTCTACAGAAATGGCACCAAAAGATCTGATTTATGATGGAGTCAAGTTTGTTCCTAATAACTACATGGCTATTCTTTCTAACGATGAAGCTCCATCAGAGCTTCACTTCATCCAAGATTTTCTATCTCGAAGTGAGATTGGGTATGCTTTGACCCAACTAGAAGCACTCTCAGGAACTCAAGTGATGTAGTTTTGGAGGAGTGGTGTTTATGATGATGGTGGTGCAAATGGGTCCCCAAGCATCATATTTAGAACAGGGGAAAATGAACACTTGGTTACATTGTCAACTGTTCGACATGCTTTACATTTCCAGAAAATTGTGTTTACAGTTCACAAATTGGGGAACTAGCTCTTCAACAGATGATGGCAAATTTTGGTTATGAAAAATCTTTGTCCAAGCTGGGACAATTGAAGAGGCCCCACATCAGGAGGAAGTGGAGTTTCTTTTTCGACTGCATCACCAAGGCCTTTGCCAACAAGTGCTCCAACTTTGATGCAATCCCACTCCAGAGTCAGCAAATTGGGTATGCTCTCATTAATCAAACTCATTTTGATTATGCTAGTGTTGTGCTAGGATTTATTGGGGATAGGATGCAAGAGGACAGAAATACTGTATATTTTGCTAGATTTTGCCAACTTTTTTACAGTTTCTGTAGTTCTGATAAGGCCCAACTAGCTAGTGAGTTGATTGAACCCTTTAAACTTGCTAAAAGGGCTTTCACTGACTTATTATCTACTGATAATAAGAAGGTTGTACTAAGACCCCTCCAAATTCCTCAATCAGTCAAACAGGTCTTAGTAAACTCTGACCCAAACACCTATACTGCTATATATCCTGATATACAACCATCCCAACCTCCATCAACACCTACAGCCAATCAACCACCTACCACTTCTCAACCTCAACCAACTCAACCTACCATCAGAACATATTTCCAGCCAGCTCAATCATCTCAACCTCAACCATCAGTACCTACCATCAGAACTTCATCCTCCAGGCCTAAAAGAGCAAAATTTGTTCCTAAATCTCCACCAAAGAGAAGAAGGATGATTCTTAGGGATGAATCTGATGATGAAGATGAGCAAGTCCAGGTTCATGCATCAGAACCTGTGACAGTTGAAGCTGACAAGGCAACTTCTCAAAAAGAAATTGAAGCTGACAGTTCTGATATTTTGAAGAAAAAAAGAACTTCAAGTTCTGATGCTACTCAAGCAACTCATTCATTATCCAGGAGATCAAAGAAACAGAGAGCAGGAAGGCATTTGGCACAACCTCCATCTAAGGATACTAATGAAGCCGAAGAAGGGGATCAGGAATCTCTGATCTCAAAGCCAATAGTAATTGAATCTTTGCCACCTCCAACTCAGGCTGAAGACACTGTTCAGGATACAGTGATCACACCTCATGTCTCACCTATTCATGACAATGTTACAGTTGAAGATTCAGGGTTAAGTCCTGAAATTGACCTTCAAAGGCTGATAATTCCAACTGTGTTGTATCTGTGTTAGATATATTTGTGATGTCATGTCTAATAATGATTTGTGTTTAGTTTTCAGATCTTGACTAACAGGACAAATCAGGACTTAACTGGAAATCAGTACTTATACTGAAGTCAGAACTTAAGATATCAGAACTTAAGATATCAGAAGATATTCATCAGAAGATAATATCAGGACTTAAGAAGACTTTCAGATAAGGAAGGCGGCTGATTGAAAGGAAAGAAGATCAAGACTAAAACAAGAAGAGATATGCATGGAGAAGAATTCTATAAAGAATAAAATACTTGGAAGAAAAGATAACTAGTTGATATATTTTAGGATGCAAAATTATATTCGATATCAATTAGAAGATTATCTTGTAACTGTGTGTATATATAAACACAGCATAGGGTTTACACTATATGTTTTATCTTAATCGAGAATATTATTTTGTAACCCTAGCAGCTCTCGTGATATTTGTTCACTGAGAGAGAACGGTTCCATTGTAATACTGTTTTATTAATAAGATTATTCTGTGTTTCATACCTGTGTTTTTAATTCGATTTGATTGTAGTATACACTGTATTCAACCCTCTTTTACAGTGTGTGTGACCTAACAAGTGGTATCAGAGCTTATCTGTTAACACACATACAGTAAAGATCCAAAACAATTATGTCTGAAGAAGAACCAACTCCAACCAAGCCCACCAAAACTGAAGAAACTCCAAAGACTCAAATCCACAGTCGATATGAAACTATTAGAGTTCCCATGCTAAGACCTTCTGAGTATCCCATATGGAAAGTAAAGATGGCTATATTTCTGGAAGCTACAGATCCAGAATATCTTGATAGAATTAATGAAGGACCACATAAGCCAACCAAGCTCTCTGTTGTAGTTACAGATCAGCCAGCACAGTCTGTACTAAAGGAGAAAAGTGATTACACATCAGAAGATATCTCCTCGATTGCCAAGGATGCAAAATTAAGACATTTGCTGCATAGTGCCATTGATAATGTCATGTCAAACAGGGTAATTAATTACAAGACTGCAAAGGAGATATGGGATGCTTTGGAAACAAGGTGTCAGGGAACTGATGCAATCAAGAAGAACATGAAGACAATACTCACTCAAGATTATGAGCACTTTGACTCAAAAGATAATGAGTCATTGACTGGATTATATGACAGATTTGTTAAACTCTTGAATGATTTGTCACTGGTGGACAAGGAATATGATCTTGAAGATTCAAATCTAAAATTCTTGTTAGCTCTTCCTGAAAGTTGGGATTTGAAGGCCACAACAGTAAGAGACAACTATGCTCTTGATGAAACGACTATTGATGAAATTTATGGTATGCTCAAGACTCATGAACTTGAGATGGATCAAAGAAGCAAGAGGCATGGGAGAAAGTCAAGGATAGTTGCTCTTAATGCTGAGGAGGAACTTCCCAAAGTCTGATACTGAGTCATGAAGTTCTGATAATGATGAGGATTCAGAAACCGAAAGTCTATCTGAGATGGATGTTGATGAAGAGATGATGAAATTGTATGCTCTTATGGTGAAGGCTATCACAAAGATAGCCTACAGGAAATTCAAGAAGTGTTATTCCTAGAGGACTAACAATGAGATTTACAGAAGGGGGGTTGAATGTAAATCTCAAAACTTTTTCAGGTTTTGAGAAGTTTATTAAAGCAGTGTGTTCTAGATGAACAAGTGTATGAATTGCTTTGAGCTAATGCAGACAGATATATATTCAAACACAAAATGTAAAGAACACAACAAACTTTAAAAACTTTTCTGGTGGATTTGTTGTTCCACCAGAGATGGTATATTAGAAAATCTGTGTTCAACAATGTTGATCACAGCTGCATCCTAGTACAAACTAGATGAATTTTCTCTCAAGATATTTCTTAACAGCTCTGGAAAATCTCTCTCTAATTACTAGCTTCTTCTTGGTTTATATATTACCAAGTGTACAAGTGAAAAACAATATAAAATTACAATAGTAAAATAAGTTCTTCACTTGCTTCTTTTCCTGTTCACTCCAGTACTTTGTTGACTATTGCATCTTTGTACTAAAGAAGAACGGCTGCTTTTTCTGTTGATCCTGAAATTCGGCTGCCACATCTCAGTTTTCTCTGTCAACCCATGTGCCTCTGTCTGTAGGTACAACTACCACTTATCAACGGCTAATTAGCAGAACATCCGTTGAAGCTTTCATCCGTTAATGACTTCATCCGTTGAAGGATGTTATCCGTTGAAGCTTTCATCCGTTGATGCATTTATCCGTTGATGCTCTCATCCGTTGAAGGATGTTATCCGTTGAAGCTTTAGAGACATCCGTTGAAGCTTAGCTTCTCATCCGTTGAAGGTCTTTAAGTCATCCGTTGATACCACTTCATTTATACAAAATTACAAGGCATGAAATATTTACAATTGGCCTTCCTATCTGCATATCATCTAGTAGTCAACATGACTTATAGTTTCTCTCAACTTCTAAGAATTACATTTTAAATACAGAGACTGAAATATGCTACAATACTAGACTTATTTCTAAGTAAAGCTACACCATCAACGGATAGCCAAAGTGGTCTTATCCGTTGAGGCTACTGACACTAAATTTCTACTTAAGTATTTTGTTAAACATATCATCAAACTAATGCACATATATTCCTAACAATCTCCCCCTATTTATGTCTATAAGAATTGTAGGCATAAATTCAGGGTTAACTTGATGATAACAAAACACTTAACAAATATTTGAATTGAAACTAAGTAGAAATATAAAAGTGCTGCAAAAGTGTATGTACTAGGAGGTAATTGAAGATTTACAGTATTTCCAAGGGTGCTCCTCTAGCCTGAGCAAATCATTATTTTCTTCTTTGTTCCCTGGTTTTCTTTCCTATCCCTTTGTCATTTTCCTCAAATTGGAGTTGGAGTTGTCTGAAGAATTCAGCTTCATCTTCATCACTGATATCCAACTTAGATTGCATTTCTTTGAGAGTTTCATTGCTGGCAATCTTGAGTTGGTCTTCAAGTCTGAAAAATCTTCTGACTCCTTTGTCATCTCTAAATTCCATCAACCAATGAGGTGATTTGTGAATTTTAGTTCCCCTTTCTTGTATGAGTAAGGTTCTGGGCAAAGCATTTGGTTCCCTCCAAGTCTTCCTTATGTTGGCAATCTTGTTGAGAATTTCAGTCTTGGCTGTTCTGGTAAAGCCAGAATCCTTTTTGATGGCTGAAAAGACTCTGATCAAGGTAGAGTAGCCTTCATTTAGAATCCTGTAGAGAGGCCATGTTCTTTCCCCAGCTCCCTTATATCTGAAAACCAATCTCTCTGGTAGCTGTCTGTAGGCAGCTATTCCCCTTACTTCCTCCAGCTCATCCAGATAGAGATTAATGTCTGAAGCTTCTTTTATGTCACAGATGTGAACATAATCATCTTTAGAAATGGGTGGCTTAGGGTTAGGTTTTTGTTTTTGAGTGAATTTCTTAGAGGTTAGGGGAGGTGTAGATTTAGATTTTCTTTTCTGTTTCTTTGGTAGTGGTAGAGTGGTTAAAAAGGTAGGCAATGTGATGTTGTCCCAATCAATAGGTTCCTCTTTTGGAATGATTGGTTCACCATGGATATTTATAGAGGGATCAGCAACAAAAGGTTTAGGTATGGAAGGTAGTGGTTTAGATATAGATTTGGTATCTTCAGGGTTATCTTCACTCCTTCTGTGTGCCTTGGCCTTTCTTCTGTTTCCCTTCTGCCATTCCTCTCTTTCTTCCATATTTTCACCAAATATGCTCCCAAGAACCTCATCTAAGTTAGCAATCTTTTCTTCACCCCTGACTTCAATTCCTTTCATTTCTTCAACTTGGCTTGACTTTAGCTGTTTTTCAAGCTTTGCTTGTGCTCTTTTGTCAGCCTTGAGTTTTACAGCTTCTTTCTTCAACCTTCTGGTTTCTTCCCTTTTGGCCTTTAGAAATTTGGGATGTCCTTGCATCACACAGATACTCTTTCCCTCTCTATAGATAAAGGACATGTCCATTCTCTCACCCTTGTCCTTGGTCTCCTTCTTCTTTATGATGCTTGCACTTAGAACTTTGTCTCCATCAGGTTTTGGAAGAGGAAAGTCTACTTCCTGCATCTGAGCAAAGTCTAGGGGATTCTTTGTGGAGTCCATACTGGATCTAGTGTTAGGCTTTAGAACCATAGGTTTTAAATTCTTGAAAGAAGTCTCTCCAACCTTATTTCTCCCTACTGGCTTGAGCTCCATGTTGATTGGTTCAATCTTTGTGCTAAATTTCACAGATGTTGATTTATTTTGTGTAGAACCAAACACCAATTGCAACCTTTCATCAATTCTCCTCCATTGTTCTTTCATTTGTATTTCAGCTGCTGCTAGCTGAATCAAATCAATTCCATCAGGTTTTCCCTTGATTTGAATGATTGGAGAGGTAGTGATGGCAGGAACTAGCACTTTAGATATCTGAATCTTTGTAGAGGGCTCTCCTTCCCCTTCCCTTTTATTCTCCCCCTTTTTGTTATCATCAAGGAGAGGGGTCAAGCCTTGTGCTTTTGCCAGCTGCATTAGGAGATTGGTTTGAGATTGTTGGTTGAGAAGAAGGGTGGCCACAGAATCTTCAATTCCTTGAACTCTGTCTTCCAACTTGGCCAGTCTTTGTTCAGTAACTGATTCCTTTTTCAATCTCGAAACCAAGTCCTGCAAAGTACCATAGGGCATGACTGAATCCAATTTTTCTGAAGTGAAGGATTTCAAGTCAGCAATATCTTTCCTGAGATCATCTAGACTCATATCTTGCTTTACTTTCTGCAACTTCATGAGATGCAGTGAGTCCAGGTGAGCTTGGAGGATAGCCTTGATATTTGCATTTGAAGTGTTCTGAATGGCCTGTTGAACAGTGATGATTTGTTTGACCAAGTGGACATTGAATTCACCTGTTCTATGCTCCTTAGTCAAGGCCCATTCAGGTAGATTAGGAATGGAATTAGGGTCTTCATCTCCCCCTATGTTCATGCTTCCATCAGAAGAAATAGAGTCATCATCATCAGAATTTACTCCAAATTCCTCATATGGCTCACCAGCTGTAGAAGGCATCCTGTTAATAGCAGCTTTATCCCTTTGAAGAGATTCTGTTGAGTGCACTAGATGTAGTGTCCTCTCTGCCTCCTCATTGCCCTGAGCAGCCAACAGTTGATAGGCTGTCACAGGATGAGTAAAAGTGTCAGCATCCAAGGAAATGTTATCAATTACAGCTTTGTAATGTTGCTGAAATTGTCTTTCCTTTTCAGCATCATCCACAATCATTGACTCATGAGCAATGGCTGGTTCCACCCTTGTATCAACTGTACCTGCTTTTCTCTCTTTTTCTCTATGTTCTTGCATCAGGGGCTCCCCCTGGCTCACACATCTCACTCCCTCACCTTCACCTTCTAAGGTGGTACTCCATTCACTGACTTTTGCCATGCTGGAAGAAATAGCATGCATTTTTGTGCTCTCAATCTCTCCTTTTGCCTGGGAGCAACCCAGCCTCTCACTCAAATTTTCACTCCCTGCCCTCAATCCTAAAAGTGATTGCACAGTATTCATGTCTTCTACACTTGGAATCATTTCAGTTATTTGTGTAGAGACTATCAACGGATGTGGAATATCCGTTGAAGTTGAAACTGTTGTTATCAACGGATAACTGCTGTTAAGCTTATCCGTTGAAGAGCAACCACTTGTCAACGGATGAGTGATATCCGTTGAAGAAGGAAAAGAAGATGAAATTGAAAGTGATATAATTGTTGAATCTGTATAGATTGATTTGATATGTGTTGATACAGATCCTTCAATTATATCTGAAAGAATTTGCGGGTGATCCAACAAATCATCTAAAAGATGATGATCACCTGTATTTGAGTGGGGCTCCTCCCTGAGTTGTAAAGAGGGAGAATCAGGAATTGATGGGAATAACATATCCACATCCAGAGATGGTGAAGAAGTATTTGGTGATTGATGTGTAGTTATTGTGAGAGAATGGGGCTGTGACTCCACATTTATTGGAGTCACATCAAACTGAGTTTGAGAAGGCACAGAGACAGATGGATGTTTCTGTGCTGTGTGTGCACCCTGTGTAGAAGATTGGGTTCTAGCCTTCTTCCTTCTAATAAAAGCTTTTGTAGGTGAGTGTTTGGCTTTAGTGTCCCTCCCTCTTTTGTTCTGTGTTCCTGGTTGGGAACTCTTTTCAATAGTAACATCCTTTTGGGAGGATGCTACTAGGGATGTGCTAGAAACCTTTTCAACCACCACAGCTTTTTGAGAAACTGGGGCTTGGCTAGCTTGGGAAGCACTCAACTCTCCTTCCTTATCCTGGGGGTTTCTTTGATGTTCACCCCTCCCCTCACCACTCACACCCTGTTCACTTCCCTCAGGGTTAATGGTTGTTGTTACAACTGTTGTCTTTTGAGAAACAACAGAGGTGGTTTTCTTTGTCTTGGATTTTGAAAGTTTAGATTTGGTGACCTTGGTAGAAATCTGTTGGGGCATTGACACAGATTTCATGGCCACACTAGAAGATAAAGAAATAGAGGGGTTGGAAGAAGTAGGAGTTGTAGAAGCAATTACCTCACCTACCTGGGGTGCATTCATGATTGGTAAATATACCAATTGCACACTGCTGTTTAGATCCATTCTCTTCAAGTCTGCAAGAACTCTTTTCTCTTATGCCCAGCACTTGAGTTTATTATTCTCATTGATTATGACTAAACCTTCAGCAACATGGTTAGCCAATAACATAAAGAATCTAGCATAATAGATGTTATTAGGTCTATTAGCTTTGTTACCTAATCTAGTACCTAATTCTAGCATCACATAGTTGCTAAAGTTAAAGTACCTATCAGAAACAAGCATATAGAACATATTAACAAGAGATGAAGTTATGGCATCAAAATTACTAATTTTCCCAGAGAAAACCTTTATGAAGGCATCCCCAAGAAAACTCCATTCTTTCCTAAGGCCTTTTCGTCTAATACCCCCTAAATTAGCAGAGTTAAGAGAGTAACCTATGGAATCTAACATGCTGGATACATCACTATCAGTGTGTGGTGTCATGGCATTGTTCTCAGGTAATTTAAAACATGCTTGTAAGTCATCACAGTTAATACAGTGATTTTTACCTTTGAGAGTGAAGGAGATAGTCATATCCATGGAGTTGAACTCAGCAGTTGTCCAAATCTCCTCAACTACTTCACAGAAAATCGTTGGGGCTTCCAGCATTGCATAGCTAAGTTTACAGTTTTTGATGAAGTCCATCATTTTGTGATAATCTGAGTGGGCTTCATTCTTTTCTACCAGAGCTATGAAATTGTTCTTCTCGTAGATGAACCCAGATTGAGACATAATCTTCACGACTGGTGCCATTGTTGTGAGTAGAAATTGCAGAGAATAACTTGAAGGTTTTGCAGAGAGAAAATGGTAAATGCTTGAAATTCTAAGAAAGCGTAAAGTAATAATGAACAATCAGAAGGGCTTATATGCTTTCAAAGAAAAAGAAATAAATAAAGGATTAATCAATAAGTAGGTGTTAGTGAATTTCAGCCGTTTAAGAATAAACAGTAAGTATTCTAATAACTACCTTTAAAACCAATACATACAGATGTATGTATGGTATCAACGGTTAAGAAAATAGAATCAACGGCTGTGAAACACCTCACACGTCTGATGTGACATTTCAACGGATAATGTAAATTGTCATCCGTTGAAAGGTACTTCAGCTTTATCCGTTGACGGATAAAAGTTCCAGAGATATACTTGTCTTTCAACGGATAATGAATATCCGTTGATAGAGCAATTTTGACTTTCAACGGATAGGGAATATCCGTTGATGGAATAAACTTTGTTAAAAGTCAAATTTGTTCTAGCAACTAATATATTTCAGGCTTCTCATCAAATTGCAAAGAAGACATGAATTTTAAGAGTAATTAAGCATACCTAGCTCACTTACCAATCTTGTGAATGTTGATTCATCAAGTGGCTTGGTAAATATGTCAGCAATTTGTTGTTCACTTGGAACAAAATGTAGTTCCACTGTACCATTCATGACATGCTCCCTAATGAAGTGGTACTTGATATCAATGTGCTTGGTCCTTGAGTGCTGTACAGGATTCTCTGTTATGGCTATGGCACTTGTGTTGTCACAAAAGATAGGTATTCTATCAACATGAAGTCCATAATCAAGGAGTTGATTCCTCATCCATAACATTTGAGAACAGCAACTTCCAGCAGCAATGTATTCAGCCTCAGCTGTAGAAGTAGAGACTGAATTTTGCTTTTTGCTAAACCATGATACAAGCTTGTTTCCCAGGAATTGGCAGGAGCCTGTTGTACTTTTCCTGTCTATTTTGCAACCTGCATAGTCTGCATCTGAATAACCAATTAGATCAAAGCCAGATTCTCTAGGATACCAAATTCCTAAATTTGGTGTACCCTTGAGATATCTGAAAATTCTCTTGATAGCAATTAAGTGAGACTCCCTAGGATCAGCTTGAAATCTAGCACACAGACATGTAGCAAACATTATATCTGGTCTGCTAGCAGTTAAATATAAAAGTGAACCAACCATGCCTCTATAACTTGTAATGTCCACAGACCTTTCAGTCTTATTTAATTCAAGTTTGGTGGCAGTGGCCATGGGAGTTTTTGCAGATGAGCATTCCATTAAGTCAAACTTCTTTAAAAGATCATAAATATATTTAGTTTGACTAATGAAAATTCCATCACTAACTTGTTTAACTTGTAAACCAAGAAAATAGGTTAGTTCTCCCATTAGGCTCATTTCATATTTACTTTGCATTAGCTTAGCAAACTTTTTGCAAAGTTTATCATCTATAGAGCCAAATATTATGTCATCTACATAAATTTGAACAAGTATACTAGAGCCATTAACATCCCTAAAGAAGAGAGTTTTATCAACAGTACCTCTAGTGAAGTGATTCTCCAAAAGAAATTTTGATAAGGTTTCATACCAGGCTCTAGGTGCTTGCTTCAGTCCATAGAGTGCTTTCAACAGATAATACACATAGTCTGGAAAATTTGGATCTTCAAATCCTGGAGGTTGACTTACATAGACTTCTTCCTCTAATTTCCCATTTAGAAATGCACTCTTGACATCCATTTGATAGACTTTGAAATTGGCATGGGCTGCATGGGCTAGAAATATTCTGATGGCTTCAAGTCTTGCAACAGGAGCATATGTTTCATCAAAATCTATTCCCTCTTGCTGAGAATAGCCTTTAGCAACCAGTCTGGCTTTATTCTTTATGATAATGCCATTTTCATCCATCTTGTTTCTGAATACCCACTTTGTGTCAATAGGACTCTTGTTCTTTGGTTTGGGTACCAGCTTCCAAACTTGGTTTCTCTCAAATTGGTTTAGCTCTTCCTGCATAGCTAATATCCAATCTGGATCCAATAGAGCTTCTTCCACTTTCTTAGGTTCCTCCTGAGATAGAAAACTACTGTACAGACATTCATCTTGAGTAGCTCTTCTTGTTTGCACTTTAGATGATGCATCACCAATGATCAGTTCAAAGGGATGATTCTTGGTCCATTTCCTTTGTGGTGGAAGATGTGCTCTAGATGAGGTGGCCTCAGTATTGTCATGATGTGAGACAGAGTGTTGACTAGTTGAAACTCCCCCTGAGTTGTTGGTCCTTTGCAGGGAACTTGGAGTTCTATCAACTGATGATGTAAATCGATTATCCGTTGATGAACTATGATCAACGGATGCTTCATTTTGTACTTCAACGGATGGTGCACTATGTCTTTCAACGGATACTGCATTGCTTCTATCAATGGATGCAGTATTTTGTGCATTATCCAGGGGCATGTTTTGAATCCCTTTTGAAGTGTCATCTCCATCAGTCTCCTCTTCACTATCATCACAATATATCTCAATATTGTCAAATTTGAGTCTCTCATTATGTCCCTCATCTGTTAGTCCATCAATCTTTTTATCATCAAACACAACATGCACAGATTCCATAACAATGTTGGTTCTTAGATTGTAGACCCTATAAGATTTTCCAGCTGAATAACCAACAAATATTCCTTCATCAGCCTTTGCATCAAACTTCCCTTTATGGTCAGATTGATTCCTCAGTATAAAGCATTTACATCCAAAGACATGAAGAAAGTTTAGAGTTGGTTTTCTTCTCTTGAACAACTGATAAGGAGTCATGCCTTTAGCTTGATTGATCAAAGAAATATTCTGAGTGAAGCAGGCACAATTAACAGCTTCAGCCCAGAAATATGTTGGTAACTTTGATTCTTCAAGCATTGTTCTGGCAGCTTCAATTAAAGATCTGTTCTTTCTTTCAACAACCCCATTTTGCTGAGGTGTTCTTGGAGCTGAGAACTCATGCATGATTCCATTTTCTTCACAGAACAGCCTTAATGTCAAATTCTTGAACTCAGTTCCATTGTCACTCCTGATATTTCTAACCTTCAAGTCAGGATGATTGTTGACTTGCCTGATGTGATTGATAATGATTTCACTTGCTTCATCCTTTGATCCAAGAAAACAGACCCATGAGAACTTAGAGAAATCATCTACAATCACTAAGCAATATCTTTTTCTTGCTATTGACAATACATTGACTGGTCCAAACAAATCCATATGTAGCAGCTGTAATGGTTCATCAATTGTTGTTTCAAGCTTCTTCTGAAATGATGCTTTCCTTTGTTTGCCTTTCTGACAAGCATCACACAGACCATCCCTTGAGAATTCAACAAGAGGAATTCCTCTTACTAAGTCCTTTTTGACTAGATCATTCATTGTTTTGAAATTCAAATGGGATAGCTTCTTGTGCCATAGCCAACTCTCAACTGAACTTGCTTTGCTGAAGAGACAAGTAATAGATTCTGCATCTGTAGAGTTGAAGTCAGCTAAGTACACATTTCCTTTTCTAACTCCAGTTAGAACCACTTTGTTGTCTTCCTTACTAGTGACAACACAGGCTTCAGAATTGAAGGAAACTGTATTCCCTCTATCACATAGTTGACTGATACTCAGTAAGTTGTGCTTGAGACCATCAACTAATGCAACTTCTTCAATGATGACATTCCTTGTTGAAATCAAGCCATATCCCATAGTAAACCCTTTGCTGTCATCTCCAAAGGTTATGCTGGGGCCAGCTCTCTCTTTAAACTCTGTGAGCAGGGAGAAATCTCCAGTCATGTGTCTTGAACAGCCACTGTCCAAGTACCATAGATTTCTTCTATTTTCCTGCACACCACAAAATCAATCAATTTGATTTTGGTACCCAAGTTTCCTTGGGTCCATTCTTGTTAGCCTTTCTCCTAGACTTCATTCCTCCTGCATCTTTAGACTTAGGTGAGTTTGAGTCAACCTTGGTCTTAGATGTGGTTGGTTGAGGTGTAGGGTTAGTCACAACATTATCCATCACATTTATAGAATTATTAGGCATGGATTGTGCATACATGTTATTCCACATTGGCATATTGTATGGCATTTGAGGCATACTGAATGCAGCAAGATAAGGATTGTTAAAATATGGCATGTTTGCAAAATGTGCATAAGGATTTTGTTGAGACATAACAGGCATAGCATGTAGAGGTGATACAGACATGTTAGGCATGGAAGAGGGTACAGTTATGGGAGATTTCTTAATAGATTTACAGTTAGCAGATAGATGATTAACACTACTACAATGCACACAGCTTTTTCTAGGAGCATACTTGTCAGGTGTGTAATTGTTATGTTTGTTAACTCCTACCTTCCCATTTCTGTTGGATTTCCTTTTGGATTCCTTTTTATCCTCAACCATCTTGAGCCTATTGTTTAACTGTTCTAAGGTCATGTGCCCTACATTCACCTTTCTGACATCTTTGGATGTGCTTGCTCCTTCTTTGACAAAGTTCTTTGAAGTTGAACCAAACTTTTTGTTGAGTTTCTTTAGATTTTCTCTTTTAGAAACATCTGCCTGTTTTAATTGAGGAACCTTCAACGGATGTTCCTTTTCTTCCTTCAACGGATAACTTTCATCATCCGTTGATTCCACATCCGTTGACAGTCCATCAATTAATTCCAGTTTCTTTTTATTTTTATCCCAGGCAGTTTCACAGAATGATTCAATTCCTTGGACTTTGGCAATTTGAGCACTTACATCCCTAGATGTTTTCCAGGCTTTAATCACCTCTTGCTCTTTCTCTAATTGATTGGAAAGTATTTCTACTTTCTTAACAGATTCAGCTAGTTCATTTTCAACAGATATACAATGCAATTTGGTTTTCTCTAGGTCAATCAACTTATTTTCTAACACAGTATTTCTATTACTTAAAAACAGATTGTTCTCTTTGATCCTACTATTTTCTTTAGCAAGAGATTTAAGAGATACACGCAAATGATACAATTCAGTAGACATGTCATTGAAAGCATCATTGCACTCTTCTTTAGTAAGCTGTGTTAAATCAGTAGTGATTACCTGATTGCTTGATGAACTAACTTCGTTTTCTTCAGAATCAGCCATGAGAGCAAGGTTGACATAATCCACATCTTCATCCTCTTCATCTCCATCAGCTGCCCAGTCCTTTTCTTGAGTAATGAAAGCCCTTTCCTTCTGTTTGAGTAGATCAAAATATTTCTTTTTGTAATCTACTTGTTCAAATTTCTTCTTTTCAGAGGTTGGCTTTCTGCACTCACTTGCAAAGTGTCCACTTATACCACAGTTAAAACACTTGAACTTGGATTTGTCCACCATGTTCTTATAGGGTTTAGTGGCTCTAGTGTTTTTCCTGAACTTCATCTTTGCAAATCTCCTGGACAGAAATGCAAGATGCTCATCAATACCATCAGAGTCATCTTGACTGGAGTTGTCTTCATTTTCAGCAACTTGCTCTTTACCCTTGTCTGATTCTGGATTTCTTACACCATCTTTGGAGCTTGATGTAGATCTCACAGTTTCTTTTCTGCATTCTTTCTCATTTTCAGCTACCAATGCAACTGAACCTCCTTTCTTTCTCCCCCTCTCCAATACCTCATCCTGTTCCAACTCTAGTTCATAAGTCTTCAAGATTCCATATAATCTTTCAAGAGTAAAGTCCTTATAATCCTGAGAGTTTCTTAAGGAAACAGTCATGGGTTTCCATTCCTTTGGTAAGGATCTCAAAAATTTAAGATTTGAATCCTTCACCTGGTACACTCTACCATACAGCTTCAGTCCATTCAACAGCTTTTGGAATCTATTAAATGTGTCATTTAAAGATTCATTCTCTTCAAAATGAAAGTACTCATACTGTTGAATGAGAAGCTGCATTTTGTTCTCTTTTACTTGTTCTGTACCTTCACACAGCAACTGAACTGTGTCCCAAACCTCTTTGGCAGTTGAACAATTTATCACATTATCAAACATATCCTTGTCAAGACCATTAAACAAAATGTTCATAGCCTTCTTATCCTTGTGGACTTCTTCTGTGTCTTCCATTGTCCATTCTGCTCTAGGTTTTGGAATGGATTGACCAACAGCAATTGTGGCCGTAGCAACTGTGGCTACTTTGTGGGGAATGTGAGGACCATTCTCAATGCAGTTTACATAACCTTCATCTTGGGAGAGTAGATGAAGGTGCATTTTCACCTTCCAGTGGTGATAACTGTCTTTGTCAAGAACTGGGATCTTTACTCCAATATCCTTCTTACTCATCTTTGTTAGATTCCAAGATCTTTAAACTCTTTGTGTGTCAAGAGCTTGCTCTGATACCAATTGTTATTCCTAGAGGACTAACAATGAGATTTACAGAAGGGGGGTTGAATGTAAATCTCAAAACTTTTTCAGGTTTTGAGAAGTTTATTAAAGCAGTGTGTTCTAGATGAACAAGTGTATGAATTGCTTTGAGCTAATGCAGACAGATATATATTCAAACACAAAATGTAAAGAACACAACAAACTTTAAAAACTTTTCTGGTGGATTTGTTGTTCCACCAGAGATGGTATATTAGAAAATCTGTGTTCAACAATGTTGATCACAGCTGCATCCTAGTACAAACTAGATGAATTTTCTCTCAAGATATTTCTTAACAGCTCTGGAAAATCTCTCTCTAATTACTAGCTTCTTCTTGGTTTATATATTACCAAGTGTACAAGTGAAAAACAATATAAAATTACAATAGTAAAATAAGTTCTTCACTTGCTTCTTTTCCTGTTCACTCCAGTACTTTGTTGACTATTGCATCTTTGTACTAAAGAAGAACGGCTGCTTTTTCTGTTGATCCTGAAATTCGGCTGCCACATCTCAGTTTTCTCTGTCAACCCATGTGCCTCTGTCTGTAGGTACAACTACCACTTATCAACGGCTAATTAGCAGAACATCCGTTGAAGCTTTCATCCGTTAATGACTTCATCCGTTGAAGGATGTTATCCGTTGAAGCTTTCATCCGTTGATGCATTTATCCGTTGATGCTCTCATCCGTTGAAGGATGTTATCCGTTGAAGCTTTAGAGACATCCGTTGAAGCTTAGCTTCTCATCCGTTGAAGGTCTTTAAGTCATCCGTTGATACCACTTCATTTATACAAAATTACAAGGCATGAAATATTTACAATTGGCCTTCCTATCTGCATATCATCTAGTAGTCAACATGACTTATAGTTTCTCTCAACTTCTAAGAATTACATTTTAAATACAGAGACTGAAATATGCTACAATACTAGACTTATTTCTAAGTAAAGCTACACCATCAACGGATAGCCAAAGTGGTCTTATCCGTTGAGGCTACTGACACTAAATTTCTACTTAAGTATTTTGTTAAACATATCATCAAACTAATGCACATATATTCCTAACAAGAAGGGAAAGAAGTTTTCCAGGAAAGGTGCAAGTTCTGATAAGAAAAGTTTCAGAAGATCTGAAGGCAAAGGAGGAAAGTCTGACAGAGGAGATTACTCAAATGTCAAATGCTACAACTGTGGTGAGAAAGGCCACATATCTCCTGATTGCAAGAAAGGAAAGAGTGACAAAGGCAAGGCACTTGTCACAAAGAAGAAAAGCTGGACAGACACTTCAGATTCTAAACATGAGGTGAACTATGCCTTGATGGCAAATGCTGATAGCAGTTCTGATGCTGCTGAGTTAAAGGTACCTCAAACAACTTATGCTTTTCATACTGATAATATTACTGAGTTGAGATCTTATCTTAAAACCATGTTCATTAGCTATAGAGATCAGACTTTAACATGTGATAGGTTAACTTCTGAAAATCTGGCTTTTAAGAAAAGGAAAGACTATTTAGAAAAAGAGTTAGTTATGTTCCATCAAACTCAGAAAGAAAGAGATGATGCTTTTTATGTTAGAGATGAAGTGTTAAAATTGAATCAGTCTCTAAAAACTAAGTTAGAAAAGGAAAGAGAGATTATCAGGACTTGGACAAACTCTGGCAGGACAACTCAGAATTTACTAAGTAGTGGAAACTGGAAAGAGGGCTTAGGTTATGGAGATGATAAAAGTGAAACAGGAACTGAATAAATTAAGCCAATTATTGTTAAACAGACTAATAAGCCAAAGGTAAATCCTGTTAAGTTTGTAGCTAAAACTGTAAAGTCTGATTCTGAAAAGATGAAAGATATGGGGTAGAAGTGATAGCAGAGTCAACTTCTGACAAATTAGAACAGGATAAACCAACTCAAGTTAACATAGGCTTAATGATAAAGAAGCAGCTTAAGCATAAGCTGAAAGAGATTAAGAATGTAAACAAGGTAAAGCAACCTAGGAAAAATAGGAATGGAAAGGAAGGTGTGAATAAAAGTAATAATTATAAGCCTGTTCCTAATGCTCCTAGAAAAAAATGTTATAACTATGGAAATTCTAACCATCTGGCTTCTTTTTGCAGGAATAATAAGAATATAAACTCCTTACCTTCTAAGTCAGGAGTTAAGAGTCAGTCTTTTAGGTTTAAACCACAAAATCCTTGTTTTTATTGTGGTAGTTTATGGCATTCCATTTATACTTTTAAGGAATATCATAGTTTGTACTATGATTATTATCAAATAAAACCTTCTTTAAAGAAAGTTAGCATTATTCCTTCTAATGTAAGTTCTGATGCAAAGTCTGATACTGTAAATTCTGATAAGAAAAATGTTAACATAAACTCTGATGTTAAATCCGCTGCAAATGTTAACAAACTTAATACGGCCAAAGGATCCAAGCAAGTCCGGGTCCTTAAAACTAATCATTAGTGGTCTTTGTGATTGCAGGGCAACAGGAAGAACATCCTAGTTCTTGATAGTGGATGTTCAGGACATATGACTGGAAATAAAGCCCTGCTATCAGAATTTGTGGAGAAAGCTGGCCTAGGAGTTTCTTATGGAGATGGCAACATGGGAAAAACTCTGGGATATGGTAATATCAATCTTGGGAATGTCATCATTAAAAAAGTAGCTCTAGTCTCAGGACTTAAACACAATCTGTTGAGTGTTAGTCAAATATGTGACAGAGGTTATCATGTGGATTTCTTTGAAGAATACTGTGAAGTTGTAAGCAAATCTACAGGCAAAGTTGTTCTAAAAGGATACAGGCATGGTAACATTTATGAAGCCAAGCTTTCAACAAGTTCTGATGGTCTCGCAATCTGTCTGTTAAGCAGAGCATCAATTGAAGAAAGCTGGGATTGGCACAAGAAACTCTCTCATTTAAATTTTAACAATATAAATGAACTAGTCAAGAAAGATCTTGCGAGAGAACTGCCAAAATCAGTATTTGCTCCTGATGGCCTTTGTGATTCATGTTAAAAGGCAAAATAAAGAAAATCTTCATTCAAGTGCAAGACTGAATCTTCAATTCTTGAGCCTTATCACCTACTGCATGTTGATCTATTTGGTCCAGTGAATGTCATGTCTATTGCAAAGAAGAAATATGCTACGGTCATAGTAGATGAGTTTACCAGATACACATGGGTGTATTTCTTGAACACAAAAAGTGAAACTGCATCTATCCTGATTGATCATGTCAAACAACTGGATAAGTTGGTCAAAGACTCTGTGAAAATCATAAGAAGTGATAATGACACTGAGTTCAAGAATTTGATTATGGAAGAGTTCTGCAAAGACCATGGAATAAAGCAGGAATTTTCTGCTCCTGAAACTCCACAGCAAAATGGAGTTGTTGAAAGAAAAAATAGAACTCTTATTGAAGCTGCACGAACTATGCTTGATGAAGCAAAATTACCAATCTACTTTTGGGCTGAAGATGTGCAGACTGCTTGTTTTACTCAGAATGCAACACTTATCAACAAGCATGGAAAGACACCATATGAGATGGTGAAGAAAAAGAAGCCAAATCTGAAGTACTTTCATGTATTTGGATGCAAGTGTTTTGTTCTTAAGACTCATCCTGAACAGCTATCCAAATTTGATCTAAAAGCTGATGAAGGAATTTTGTTGGATATCCACTTTCCACAAAAGCCTTTAGAGTCT